>NW_026129579.1:818259-912641 GCF_022985175.1 Labeo rohita | reverse complement strand
TATATCTCAAGGCACCAATGATACTTAAGCTGTCTGCTGCTTCTGTAATGGCACAGTTTGCCTCCAGAACAGTTGTTGCTTCCTGTATTTAAAACAGTTGTGAAAAAAGAAATTTTACAATTGTGATAAAAATTCTAAAACCTGCATGACAAAGAGGTCATGTGATGCATTTTCTTGTTTTCCTTTTTCTTTAGTGTGTTAATTAGGTGTTCTTGCTTGTATAAGATTTGCAGTGACAAAGCAGTGTCCTACAAAAGGTAAGGTGACACATTTCAACATTCCCCAAATGCATCAAGGCCAGGAATTTAATATTGCCTAAAATATCCAGATTTTGTTTTTCTGTTTTCATACTTGCTTTTGTAATGAAGCAAGTCTGCACAGACCGATCATCATATGTCATTAACGTAAGCAACAGAAAAACAAAACCTGAATATTAGACGTAGAAATCCTGGCCACGACACGTACGACGAAAAAAAACGCACGTACGGTCACTCTACGGAACAGCATGTTATACATTGCAATGTGGTTGCAACAGATCAACTCTTCAGTTCAATTCTTCTTCTTTAATTATGCAAACATTAAACATACAGGAAAACTAAGAAGACAAAATATATCTTGTAAAGTTCCACATACAAATATAAATACATAATAATAATAATAATAATAATAATAATAACTTAAAATAAATAACCAAATTCAGATAATAATAATAATAATAACAACAAAAACATAAACGCTTACAGAAGAGGAAAAAAAACCCTTATACATCAGTGGTATTACCAAAACATTCTTGATAATATTTAAAAAATCTATCACTTTTCTTGCTTTTACAAAGACAGGTGGGATAAGCAGCCACCACTTGTCTTGAGAACAGCTTCACTAAAACCTGATGATCTTGAAGTGCAACGCTTAAAAGTCAAGTGAGACTCCGCAACGCACCAGTCATCGCTCACAGGAAGCAGCAGTTGGACAAGCGGCCGTCTTTACACTTTTCTACTTCACATGGTAATCCAATCACTCTCACTACTGCAAACCTTACTGATGATGCAATCTCTCTCTCGGTTACTTCCTTCCGCCGTTAATTGACTAATGCATGATCACTTCCCCGTTTGGTCTCAGTCCGCTCAGTTACATCCGGTACAGTACCAGAAGCCATTTTCGCTATTGGCGATAACTGTGTGAAAATGCCGCAGGAAAGGATGACATACTAAACTCAATGTTTACAAGAGCTTCCCTTTATACCTGTTAATGATGTTAATCGTATCGTGAGGCAATCAGCTCAACAGTAAGAAAAAGAAGGGCTTCAAATAATATATTTTGAGTTACATCAACATTTTTGAGGGTGAGTATCTCATGCTATAATGTTATACGAATATCAATTGTAGCTGTCTCCGTTTCTCACAGTTTATATATGTCTTTGCATTATTTGTATGTATTTATTTATATATGTATCTAGTTACATTTTATGTAAATTGTTTGCATCTTATGTTATTTTTTTTATTAACATACATTTTGGATTTTACTTTATGAATGTTACTAACTGTAAGTAATATCTCTTATTTCTAGTAAGGATCAGGCGACAGGAGAGATCTGCATAATCTGCAACCTACTGGTTTGGTTTTTCATTTATTTTCATTTCATTGCCTACAGGTGTAGAAAACACAAACAAAAAAAAACACACAAGACAAATAATCATTTAATATTGCATTCACACAACATCACTGTACAGGAAATGTTTAACCCTGTATCAGAGTTATTTATATTTACATGTTTACAGTGCTGTATTGAACTGTTCAATGTTTATTATATTTAAAAGTTTACATTCCTGCAGTGCAGGCAACATTGTATAAAATATATGTTTATATTATTTATTACGAAAATAAATCTAAAATCATCATTCTCCAACAAGTGTTATATTGTCTTTAAGCATTTGCCCAAGCTTTCACTAATGGGCCATTCTGGTAATTACTATAATGTATAACTATATAATACTATATGTAATACTTAAATTATAAATCGCTGTCAAATGAATCTTATGAAAGAGTTTTGCCGCCAGTATACTTCCCTATATAATGCACTATCCAGAAGTAAATAGGCTGACCGAGATTCTACCAGAAATACGTCAGCAGCGTTCTAGCGAGTCTATTGAAACACTCCACCCCGAAACACGCAAAGTGAAAGTGAAAGTTTAAAAAAAAAACTAAACTATGTTTTTTTTTTTTTCATTGCCACAACATTCACTTGATAAAATCTTGCTGCAACCTCTGGAAGTAACCCACTAATAATTAGAATTTCCTTCAGGATTTCCAGTGTGGTTGGTTGGATACATTGATGACATGCATATTCCCCTCGTCACACCTTCTGAAAATGATTTTGATTACTGTATGGAATGGGCAGATGCCAGATGGAGGGGTAGTGCAAGATTTATGCCGTAACCACCACCACAACTTTTCAATAAATTATTCAGAATTTATTTGTTATTTATCTTTACTTGGTATTTATCACATATTTATTTTTTTCCCTACAATTACAAAAGCAACAGTTCAGATGTTAATTTCACTACTTTGATTAAGAAATGTAACAGACTAGATTAGAGAATATTTAATCGTGTGTAGAGGAGCAAGGGAGACAGGAAGCGGTCGGATCCAAATGCATAGCTTTATTGAACAAAGACATGGTCAAATACAGGCAGGGTCAAACATTGGCACACAGGTATGTGAGGACAAGACACAAGAGTAGTCCATAAAACAGGCGAGGGTCGATCAGTGGCAAACATAATCCAAGAGGCAAGGCAAACGGATAATCCAAATAGACAGACTAGAGACTAGAGTGTGGTGCAACAGTCTGTCTAATGTAAATGTAAATGCAATGAGAGGGTGACATCTGGTGATGAGCAGACCGAAGGCCACCAGCCAGATTCATGATAATGCGAATGGAGCGTTAGACCAGAAAAGCTGCTGCACGTTGAAATAGACACTGAATGATATTTGCTACAGTATGTCAAATGTTTGTAAAATAATGTAGCCTATATAAACCTTTTATGCTTGAAACTTTACCTTGATTAAACTGTCTTTTTATATTTAATTTTTAGCTGCTGCAACATTCTTTATTTTGCCATGAAATACCATGAAAATGAATGTAAGTTCAATAATTTACAGTTTTCACTTCTGATATTTTAGCAGTGATTAAAAATTAAAGTTATGCATTGACTGAAACATCTGGTTTTAGACCACATATAGTAAGGTGTTGGGCCTCCTTTTGTGGCCAATGTCAAATACTGCACAGTAGCCAGAGTGGCAAGGTCACTGCGTGTGTTTGGTTCTGTTCCCCGTTTGGTTGTTGGTTCTTATATTGTCTCCTAGTCTTTTGCGTGCGTGTGGATTCCCTGCTGTTCCTGTTCCTAGTGTGGATTATTTAAATAAACTTTATGTTCCTGAGCTCCTTGTCCCAACTTCTCATTCAACTTCTGACAGAAGAACCGACCACAAACATGAAGGCTGAGGAAGCTTTGTGGCATTTGCGGCAGGGCGGTCGGAGGTTGGAGCAGTATGTGGGGGAATTCCTCGAGCTTGCTAACCAGCTGAGCTGGCACGACACTGCCTTGGGTGCGTGTTTTCAGCAGGGGTTGGACAAAGAGACAATCCGTTGCGATCTTCCCATTTGTGAGTATCCCCTGATCTAACTGATTAATGTAGTCGTTTATTTGAAAGGATCTGATTCCGAAGTCGAGGAGGATTACATGTCTCGTCGTCCGGCCCCCTCTGAAGCACACCGTGTTGTGTCAGCTCACACCACACAGAGAGCCCCCACATGCCGCGCCAACGGCTCGGACCGTCTGCCCCGCTCCAAACGAACCCCAGTGGTCCAAGGCTCCATCTGCTTCCTCAGCCCCGAACCCGCAGCCCGCTCACAAACTCCCCTGACCTGACATGGCCGCCTGAACTGTGTACTTGGCCGTGGCTCCCCGAACTCCCTGACCCGCCATGGCATCCAGGACTATATGCTCCGCCGTGGCTCCCCGAGCATCCTGACCCGCCATGGCATCCTGGATTGTATGCTCCGCCATGGCTCCCTGATCCGCCCTGGAGGCGTACCTCCTCTCCCTCCTGTGTCTGCCCTGCATGAGCCTCCAGGGTGCCCACCCTCCCTCCCTCCCCGGTGTATTTGCTACGGCGCGAGTCACGCCTTATGGGAGGGGGGTAATGTCACACCCCTGTGGACTGTTTCTTTTTTCCATGTGTATCCCCTTATTTGGTCTTTCCTGTTCCATGTTCAATTATTTTACATCATTGTCTAATCATTCACACCTGTCCTCATCTGATTAGCTTGTGTATTTATGTTTGGTTCTGTTAAACGTTTGGTTGTCGATACTTGTATTGTCTCCTAGTCTTTTGCGTGCGTGTGGATTCCCTGCTGTTCCTGTTCCTAGTGTGGATTATTTAAAGGGGTCATTGGATGCTAAGTTCACTTTTTCATGCTGTTTGAACATTAATGTGTGTTGGCAGTGTATGTACAAATCTACCCTATAATGACAAAAATCCATGCAGTGGTTTTTAATTAATCTGTAAAAATAATATCCCCTTTTTCAAATCGAGCCGTTCTCAGATGCCTTTCGCTCCTACAATAGTTGATTGACATGAGCTCTCACCTCAGACCAGCTGTCACAGTCCAGTAACTTTCCATGTCTTGATGCCAGAGCAGGGATGTAAGTTAGACAAGAATATCTCCGACTGAGTGATTGAGGTGTTGTGTTGCTGGATGTAATAATGAACATAGTGGTCGTCATTTACTTCTGACATCTGAGCTGCTGAAGATGCAGTAGATTACATACATGGAATGCACCTCCCGATCTACATATATCCGTCTATGTTCACGCAAATCATTCATGATCCAGCTTCACTGAAGTGTGTATAAGCATTTGTTTATGAATCTTTGCGATTGCCTTTCCTTATAACATGGTAGTTAGGAAGTTTAGCGGCTAAATGTGGCTAAAGTAAACAAGGCAGTTTTTCCACAGAGAGAAGAAAGGAGCGGGGTGAGCAGAGCTCATTTGCATTTAAAGGAACAACCGATATGTGTTTTTCATGGGCAATACCGATTACTACAGATCAAGTAGACCGATAACTGAAATTTTGGACCGATATATATCTTTACTGTAAAAATGAAAATTCATGTCATTAATAATAAGAAGGGCTCTGAAAAAAACTGCTTTCCGTAGTGTTGGTTGAGTAGTACTTCCACAATGCACTTCTTACTCTTGTCTTCCTCTGTGCATCCATCTACAATAAGAGTAATACAAAGAGAGAGTTAAAAGTGGGGGCCACTGTATGCTTCATGATTAAGCCTATGAATACTGTGCTACAGCTAAACAGCTTGGGGAAGTATTTGGCTTCAATAATTTACTTGTTAATAGACATGTATGTGTAATAGCATAACCATGACATATATGTATATGATAGTTTTACTCAAATGAAATGGTCAAATACTCATGAAGTGACTCTCAGAGCAGTTCTGGAGATGTTGTTCATGTATTTATATTCTCATTCAGTAAGATGACAGACGCTGAAATCACAGCGAGTGTTGTGTGCTTCAGTATGTGTGTAGTAAACAAAAAGAGTCTGTGTCATTCACACACACAGAGACACACCGAACATGCAGGATTCATATTTAAATAGTATTTTTGCGGCTTAATATTTACAGATACTAGTCCATATCACGACTCGATTTAAGTGTACTGACCTATTTTTGATTAATTCATCCAAACTTGACAAATTCCATGACATTCCACTTTATACACAGTAAATTCTATTTATGACTGGATTCCATGATTCCGTCCGCATTTTCTGCATCACAGAAATCATAGATAATATTGAGGTGTTTTGCAACTTCAATGTATTGTTAGTGGATTGTGATTTATTGCAACTTCAGCAATGTCTGCTGCTCCCTTAACTTTGAGAGACAACTGATGGTTGATCACTGAAGCAGCTCCAGTTATCAAGCGCTTTCGGTGTGAGAGTGCAAAACTTTCAGTGCCTTCAGCCATCTGTGCTGATTGTTCGGACTTGTGACTTCAAACAAATCAGATCAGGTAGTGGGTAGAGATTGTTCTAGGCCACAGAGTGGTGACTGATGAGTTCAGACAGGCTGCATCAGAGCCATATAACACATTTCAAAATTCAATTATTTCATCTGCAAATTAGTTGACCAACACAGATAATAAAAAATGCTTAATATCAGTGCATATAATCAGTCAACCCCTAGTTCGATGCTAGAGAGCATGTCCTGGGGTGTCAAGAACACTTTCGCTTCTTGAAATGCTCGCTTTGTTTCATCGACTTTCAGAAAGCCCCATCTTCTAAATTTTTGCACAAACATCCCCTCTGAATGCAGCTGATGGAATTTCATTTGACTTGAAAGTCTTGAAATTCCACTTTGCCTTGATGTTGCAGTTTTCATCCCAGTATTTAATGTGTTGAAGATACTTAAAGTAGGATGGACAATAGACCACATGTTAGCCCAATGAGCCCATGAGCTCCAATGTTCGGTCAAATGTATGGGGATATCTGAAAGTCTTCCTCTCCACAACTTCCTTACTGAACTCTGCGAGCAGTCCACCAAATTCCCTATGGGACAATCTGGCCCTTTCAAACTGTCCAAAGGCAGGCGATCTTTCCACTGATACAAGTTGCAGAGTAGCACCTTTGTCAGTTCCTCCCCAATTGCTTGCTATCCAGCATTTAGACAATCTGTTAAAGAGAAGATTCTCAAGATTAAGGCCTTCTGTAGTTCATCTTTACCCATATTTCCAAGGGAGGAGGAGACTCGGCAACACTGGAAACCCCTGACAGGACTCAAGCCAAGGAAGTTCCTCATCCTAGTCAGGCTGTTGGGATTGGTGGAGCTCACACCTAGGGATAATGAAAAAAAAACCCTGGAGGAACTGCCAATTGCCCGACCAATCACTGGCCTGCAACACCTCTGTAAATACAGGAAACAACAAAAAACACCCTTCAACCTTGCCGAGGTCCTAACATAGGACTTCTGCATGTTCTACATAACTTCTGGTGCACTGCAGCAGCATCTCCTGGTGCTTTTCAATGTGTTACCCACACATAGTTATCACCCTACTTACTGGATGTTTCTGTGGATTGAAGTGACATATAACTGAATGAAATTCAGTAGAACGCATCGTGGTAGGACACATTTGCAACTGCTTTGCTGTCAGCCAGTGCGCAGGTCAAACCTCCCTTTATCCATCAAACCAAATGTAGTCAAGGTCAGAAGGATGGCCATATCAGGATCATTGTTAACTGCCCATACAGACTCCATAAAGAGCCAGAGGATAAACTTCTGATCAGCAGCAAGAACATTCATCCTCTCCAAGCTACTTAGGTTGTTTTTCAGGATGGTTGGCCATTCTAACTCTTGGGGAGGAAGATCTTTAACCCATCTAACTCTTTTAATACAATGGCATCATCCATTTCCAATAGTTTTTTAATATAATTTGTGATCATTCAATCTGTTTAGTTTGTTTATTCGGTGGAGTGGCTTCAGCTAAAAAAAAAAAAAAAAAATTATTTGATCGGAACTGTGAGAAAGTCGAGTTGCCATGAAATACAGTGCTCAAAAAATAAACACTTAAATCTCATGATGTATTGCAATTAATTAAATATTCAAGTTGCAAATATTAACTTACATTTAGAACATTATTTCGAAAAAAAAAAAAAAAAAGGATGTGACAGTGGTCAGTGGAAACCAAAATATTGATTCAAAATTGCACCAAAAATCTAAATAAAAAAATTGAAATTACAGGCTGATCGTACATGAATTTCATCGAAGAAACTCAAAATTGAAGTCAGTAGTGTGAATGGCCCCCACATGCCTGTATGCACTTCTGACAACATCTGGACATGCTCCCAATGAGATGGCGGATGGTGTCCTGGGGATCTTGTACCAGACCCTGATCAGGGCATCAGTGAGCTTCAGGACTGTCTATTGTGCTACCTACCAGATTTGGATGCTTCGATATATAACATCCCAGATGTCCCACATCAGTCCTCCTTGACACATATGGAAATGCCATCCTGAAGAAGCAAGACTACCTGTGCAACCTAATTGGGTTGCAGGCACTGCCTAATTCAACAGGCAGTAAGAATGACCCTAACAAATCATGAAACACAATAAAAATCAGTCAAGAAGGATAAGAAGATAGCAACTGTCTGTGGCTACCACCTGTAAAACCATTCCCTTTGGGGATGTCTTTCTGTTGTCACTCCACCTGTTGTCCCTTTCATTTGCAACCAAACCAGAAGAAACTGATCCCCAATCACTTATGCTACCTAACCGGACAGATATCCCTGATATCCCTGAAGTTTGATTTACTTGGTGTTGCACTGTGATGATTAACTGGTGCATCTGGACTTGGCTGTTGACTAGATGGATTGGTGTGAAAGCGGGATAAGTGCATTTTTAAGGCATTAAATGATTTAAAAGTGCATAAACATTCCTGTTGTACACAAGGAAATGTTTCATTTCTAGCATGGCTTCCATATTTCAGTCTATAATATTTAAAGATATTATAGGGACACTTACCTAATTCCCATCCCCCTCTCTGACTTGTGATGTTGTGCTGTCAATCAGACCTGTTGTTTTGCACATTGCTTTATTTTGCAATAATATTTCACAATATTTTTTCTGTATTTTTGACGGACCACACCAAAATGATGGCTGAGGAAGCGCTTTGGGGTTTGTGGAAAGGCAGTTGGAGGTTGGAGCAGTATGTGGAGGAATTCCTTCAGCTTGCCAACCAGCTGAGCTGGCACGACGCTGCTCTAGGTGTGTGTTTTCAGCTGGGGCTGGACAACGAGACTATCCATTGCGATCTTCCCGTGTGTTAGTATCCCCTGATCAAAGTGATAAATCTTGTCCTTTATTTAAACAATTCTAATTTCAAAGTTGAAGAAATAAAGAAAAGTCTCGTCGTCCACCCCCCTCTAGAACGCGCTGCGTCATGCCAGTTCACACCTCGCAGAGAACCCCCCACATACCACATCAACGGCTCGGACCACCTGTCCAGCCCCAAACACCCCCACATCCTCCAAAGTTCCATCTGCTTCCTCAGCCCGGAACCGCTGGCTGCCAGCCTTTCATGTGGCAAGCCACGTTAAAATTAAGGACATTATGGACCTGGCGCTCCCCATGGAGTTTAATGTCCCTATCCTCTCTCCTTTTCCTTCGTCTCCGCTGGTCCCGTCCAGCCCTCCTACATCTCCACTGGTCTGAATATGCCAGGAATATGCCTGAACCACCTGCCCCGCCATGACTTCCCAGACTGTCTGCTCTGCCATGTCTCCCTGAGCTCTCTGATCCTCCATGGCCTCCCAAACTGTGTGCTCCACCATGGCTTCCTGAGTTCCCTGATCCGCCATGGCTCCATGATCCGCCCTGGAGGCCTTTCTTCTCTCTGCCCTGTGTCTGCCCTGCACCAGCCTCCAGGGCGCCTCAGGACTGTCAGGCTTAAAACTGCCTGTGTCGTACCTGACCTTCCCAAATCCCACAAAAGCGACCATGCGACTAGTTTTTCACCTGCTAAAGAAGCACATCAAGCAGAACACCTACTCAAGACGCTTTCAGCTGTCTAAAGGGCTCTCACTTGCAAAGTCCCAGATACATTTTGGTAAAGTATTCATTGCAGTTTTATTAATTTTGCATTTGTGATTATTGTGTATTCAGAGTAATGAAAAAAATCTGAAAAGATCTTGCTATTTTGTTTTGTAGGAATGGCAGTTAAGTCTCTGTCTTATTTTGAGAGGCCACCATGGAGACACATCAATTCACTGCCAAAATGGACCAACAAGCCATGGAGCGCTTCAGAACCATTGTAGAGACGTTGCAAAGCTTACTGAAGTCCGTGTCTGCTAAAGACATGAAGCGTCTAACGATTCAGAAGAACAGACTGTTCTAGACTTCCTAAGGACATCACCTTTCTACAACTTTATGCAGACACGCCACATAACAGGCTGGAAATTTGGTTCTCACATCCAGTCTCTGGAGAAATTGTCTGCTGCGGCTTTGGTGAGACTACCCAAGTGTCTGTAATGAGTCTTGCAAGCATCAGTCCTCTAGCACAATGCAAGAGCACTGGCACTATTAGCAAAAAACAGCTCCTAGGGGAGCTGGCTGAAAAAATACAAAGGTTCACCTATTCATCCACAGCAAAGAGCAGCTTTCCAGTGATGAAAGTGATTGACTCAGCTTGCAATCCAAAAGTCTCCTGGAACAAAAAAGACATGCTCAATGTTTTGGCACCACAACAGAACCCAAGCCTAGATGCAATAGCTGCTGCAGTGGAGGGTGATGTAATTGTCAGTTTAGTGAGCCGTGGACCTACATACGAATTAAATCTTGCATCAGCAAAAGCTGATGGAATGCCCTGGATGAAACGTGCTGGCACGCTTAAAACAGGAGAACTTAGGCAGAACATAGTTGGTCCAGGCGTGCATTTTTGTCAGCTGCCTTGCACTGATGAAACAAAGCATTTACATTGACTATGGCAATGTTGGCATCATTACTTCCAATTTTGTAGCATAAACTAAAACTGCTGCAAATACAGAGTGCCATATTGTATGAAGGATTCAGAAATCCCAATATATGGCGATTGCACCATTCCATACCCTACAAAATTGCTCCAATCATCACAGAGAAGCCAAAAGTTCCTCATAATGTCCACTGGCACGATACTAGTGGAGAAGAACTTCAGCCAGAAAAAGAGATGGAGGAAGATCAAGAACAAGAAGTCATTTCACACACTCCTTCTCGTCCTTTTGCCGACGATGGACATCAAGGGAACTGGAACTGGACCTTGCATAGCAAGCAAGGAGGAAAGAAGGCAGCTCTGTTAATTCAGCGTACACTGTAAAAAGTGATACATTTACTCAATAAAATTGTGGCAACAGATTACAAGCAATATTAATAATTAAATTTAAACATAAGAATGAATTAGAATTAATCAAATGAGATGCTTACAATTTAGCCATTCAAAATGAGGAAAATTGCACAAAGAAGTAAAGTAAAATTTAAACAAAAATATTGGTTTTATTGGAAACAAAAAAAGCACAGTTACAGCAGCCAACAACTGGCCTGTTATGCATGCTAGGCCAGTAGCTGGCGACAGGGGCGTCGCTAGGGCTAATTATTCGGGACTCCAGCCCCGAATGTTTTTTTTATTTTTTTTGTATGGCCCTATGATTTCCACGGAATTTGTCAAAGTTTGAAAAGGTATTCACGGCAACCTGTCAAAGTAAAAGTTCGATTTAACTTTATTAACCATTCAGTATAATGTACGTGCCTACTACTACTACTACTACTACTACTACTACTACTACTATTAATTAATAAAAATGAATAAAAAAATTCACACAATATTTCTTCCATGTCTTACATTGTAATAGTAAATCCCCTTTATTTGCCAAAAATAAAATATAATTTTCATTAAAAGATCAGTTAAATCAATATTTTATACCTTCATTTGATAACCAGAAAAATACACAACACAGAATTCCATAAGGTTATTGTAAAAATAAATAAGTTGTTTTTATGCATTCAAATAAACAGACATGCAAAAACATATTTGGTAACAATAAAATGGAAGGTGAGAAAAAATAAAACATTTCATAGGGTCCTATACTTATAAATTTTCTTAACGTTTTATAAATTGACGGTAAATTGTATAAGATTCATGGTTTTTTAACTACACATGATTAATTACATTTGGATTAATTGTAACATGGAGAGGGAGACGAGAGGCGAGCGGATCCAATTGCGAGCTTTTATTTAATGGATGAGGCAAAGACATGGTCAGACAGGCAGGGTCAAAATCACAGCAAACAGGTATGTTGAGGCTAGGCACAATAGAAGTCCATGAGGCAGGTGTGGGTCGATCAACGGCGAACATAATCCATGACGTGAGACAGAGAATAATCCTTATAACGAGCAATAGTCCAAAAAGGCAGGCAGCTAGACAGACGAAACGAGAAAGCCAGGCGAGAATACTAAACACAGGAAACCCGGAACTCAGGAACTCTGGAACTAGGAAACCAGGAACTCAGGAAACAAAGGAAACACAGGAAATCAGGAACTAGGAAACTTAAACTAGGAAAACAATGCTAGCACTAGGAGAGCGCTAAACACTACTGTAACAATTCTCCACATTAACACTCCACAATACACGGTGCTAAACGTGAGAAAGTCCGGGGGCTTTTATAGGGCTGCTGATTGGCCACAGGTGTATGGCGCAATCAGCGTGGTGGATAGTGGGAGATGCAGTCCGTGGTGTAGTGCAACAGTCTGAGTGTGATAATGGACCGAGAGAGACATCTGGTGGTGAGCGGACCGCAGGTCACCGACCAGATTTGTGACATTAATAAAATAAAATTTAACCATTAAAACGAAGACCAGAAAAAATAAAACAGAAGCAGAATTTGAAAAAATAAAATTAATAAATAAAACGGAATTTGGGGGGGGAAAATAGTGCCCTATTTTTACATGCAACTATGTATTTGTTACAGTTATAAATACATTTTCAAATGTATTATTTTATTTGCCTAACATATTTTGTAATGTTATAATTTTGTTATAATACTTGTTATAATACAGCCATGTTTGCTATTTGCAGTGATTACTATTTACTATTGTTAATAGTGTGACAAGGTCTTTAACCCCTAATGCCCCCGGACCCGCCTAGAAGGATCCAGGTTCAACCACTTGTGTCTAACAAAATCTTATGTGAGCATGATGTGAGCTCCCACCCACTACCACTAGCCCCTGATGTTTTGGCACCAGCCCCGGATGTTTTACAATCCTAGAAACGCCCCTGGTTGGCGATCAAGAAACACATACAAAAATAAACAAAACACAAAACTGCATGCATTTTGTGGATTTATCTTAATTTTTTAAAATAAAATTGGTTGATTCCGATGCCAGTTGCATATTTTTTTATTCTTCTTTAAGCAAATGTATTTGTTCTATAATATGACAACTGTCATGCACAAGACTGGAGTGAATAACAAAGGCAGGTTCACTTTAAGACAGTAGGTGGTGCATATGGAACAGCAATTGATATAGTGTTTCCTTGTTTATCGCTGTAAATAAAGATTACTTTACACAGTGTAAGAGAAAAAGAAAAAGCTATCAAAATGTGTTCTAAAGAGGGTCAGTTCTCTTCAGAGATGCATTCATATAAACCCCCAATTCAATTTTTATATTTTTGCAAACAGTGAGCTTGCTGCCTTGTACAGTATTTTCGCTGCTGCAGCATCTGTGTATGTTGCTCTCCTTCTCTGTCCTGACTTTGGCCTGTGTGAACGTCGTGTTTACAGACTTTGCAATATTTCCACACAAATTACATTTTGGGAAATTAGTGAAATACAGTTTATGTGCAAGTCAAGAAGAGAAACTGGACAAAATAACAGAAAAAATGTGATTTATGGCAAGTTGGCCGGTGCATCTCTACAACTAGGTCTAAAATATATGCTTATAAAGTGCTTTCCATAATGTATCAAGGTAAGACAAAAACATGTTTTGGGATAACGATTGATGTATTGACTTCTTGAACAAAAATTACAGTGTATCTTTAAACAGTTTAAAGAGAAATGAAACCGTTCATTTCATGTTTCTGGCTGTAATTTCCAATCAAATGTATATGGAATTTTCAAGTCGCATAAAAACAGAAAACACAACCCACATTCACTAAATGACTTTGTAACGATCAGCCTTATCGGTAAATGTTACAGTGATTTAAAAGGAGTCAGATTATACTGTGTGAGATTAAAATAAGTGTTTTAAAAAGATGAAACAACGACAAAAGTAAAGTGAATAAATAAGTGTATTTACAAATTCACAAGGAACTAAAACAACACAATAAAACTAGAAATCCTAGGCTGTTAAAAGCACAGAGTCCTTCAGTTCCATACCATTAAAACAGTCCTTAAGAAATCCAGCGTGCTGTAAATTCCAAGTAAAAGTGTCCACTGGTGTATATACAGTCCAAAGAAGTGTAATCCAATAAAAGTGATGCTGGAATGGCAAGTCCTTAAAAGAAACTCCTCAATCCAACAGTATGTTTGGTCAATGACCCTGATTGTTTGACATGCTGCCTCCTTTATACTGTTTGTTCCTGATTCAGGCAGACCCAGAGTTTCTTAAAGACATACACATTAAAATGGATAAGAGGAATAAAATGGCTAAGACAACATTAAAACCTATTAAAACTCAAATATACATAAAATCATTATAGTACATTGTCACACAGGACACATGTTTTAACCTGCTCAGTGTCACAACTTTAAGCCTGGTGTAGTTACCATGTCTGAACAATAAGGAGAGCCTCAAGATTTTGGCATTACTGAGGCCAGTGATGCTTGTTTGGATGATGACCACAATGAAATTGCTAACGACTTGCCTGGTGTTGTTGTTCAGAATTTAGCAACAATGCTATTAAAACTGGAACATCTTGTAGATGTTCCTTCTTTAGCCATTGATGATTTTTTGGAAGAATTGCATTTTCTGTTAAAGTCTGTATCAGTGCCTCTCTCAGTTGCTGGAGTACAACAGGTGTTTGAGAAACATCTTCATGTTGATGAATTAATCATAAAGGAAATAGCCGCTACCATCTCTGCATCACCTTTCAGTATGTTCAGTAACTTAATTTTGTTAACTTTATATGCAGATGATTTGGAAGTGTGTAACCCACTTGGGACATCCAGAAGAAATATAAGCTCTTTGCTGTGCACTGGATTTTGAGCAATTTACCCCCAGGCTCCCATTCCTCTCTCTCCTCAATCTATTTGGCTCTCCTGTGCAAAAGTGAGGATTTGAAACACTATGGGTATGAGAAAGTTCTTGAGCCTCTTCTGCATGACCTTTCAATTCTTGAAAATGATGGCATATTCGTTCATCTACTTGGAACTGTTACAGTTCTGTCTGTTTGTTTTCTTGGTTTCTCCCATTGTCTCCCCCCGTCGATCTGTCTGATTTGGTTTAGTCCTTGTTAGCGTCATCTGGTTCACCTGTCTTTGTATTTAGCACACCCTTTATAAATCTGTCTTTGTCATTAGTTCCTTGTCGGTCTTTATTGTTGATTTCAGTTTCTACATGTGTGGATTATCGCTCTGTGTTCCTGCCTGTTCCAGCTTGTGCTACCTGAAGTTTATATTAAATATTGTTGCTTGTTATCTCGTCTCTCGTCTCGTTCCATCCAGCACGCAGCAACTACGTAACAGGAACCTTTATTAAAGGTACTGTTTATTGTGTGGTGGCAGACAACCTGGCAGCTCATGGTATGGCTGGCTTTGTTGAAAGCTTTCCTGGAGAGTTCTTTTGTTGGTTTTGTTTAGAGAAAAGTTCTGATGTGCAGGCAAACAAAAGATCTCAGAAACAAAGATCTTCATAAACATCATGTGAAAACTGCACAGGAAAAGGGCACAAGCTATTGAGGAGTGAAAAGAGAATGTGTTTTTACAAAGCACCTCTCTTATTTCAATGTCTTGTCTGCTTATCCCCCGGGTGTGCTACATGACATTTTTGAGGGTGTAGTGCCCATAGAACTTGCACAGTGCTTGGCTTTGCTGATTTCTAAGAAATACTTTACACTGGAAAGCCTCAATGAATCTATTCTTCAATTTCCCTACAAGTGGGAAGACCAGAGGAACAAGCCTCATGCAATTCCAGTCACATTTTCACGTAACACAATTGGGGGAAATGCCCATGAAAATTGGAGTAGATTTCTTCCATTTCTGATTGGGAATGTGGTACCTGAAGGTGAGCCCACATGGCAGGTGTTGATGGACCTGAAGGATATTGCTGAGTTGGTGGTTTCCCCAGTAAACACTGATGAATCCATATCCTACCTTGAGATGAAGATTTCTGAACACAGGCAGAGGTACCAAGAATCTTTCCCTGATATCAAACTTCTTCCAAAGCACCATCATTTGGAACATTACCCTGAGATGGTAAAATCGTTTGATCCTCTTGTCCATTTATGGAGAATGCGTTTTGAAGCAAAGCAGTTTTTTAAGCAGGTTGCACGACACACAAATTGCTTCAAAAATGTTCCCCGCTCACTCGCTGTAAAACATCAGCTAATGATTTCCTACCACTTGAAAAGTAGTCATGAAAAAGGTACACTGGAAGTTTCAACTGCCTTAACAGTTCCTCTTGATGTTTTGCAGACAGAGGTAGCTCAGATGATCAGAGATAAATTCCCAAATGTATCTGAGGTCCATGTTGCTAAGAGTGTCTCTAACAAGAGTATGAACTTCAGAAATGGTATGATCCTGGCACATGATACTACAAGTGGCCTCCCGGACTTTGGAGAAATTGTTCAGATTTGTGTAGTTCAAGAGGTGTTGTGCTTCATACTGAGACCATTGTGTGGTTGGTACAGGGAACACTTCAGGGCTTTTGAGAATACTGTATCATCAACAATAGAGATGTTCTTTGTAGAACATGGTGATTTAGCGGACAGTTATCCTTTGTCTGACTACATGGTTGGTCCTTTGCGTTTGGTGACCCTGAAAAGACAAGTACACCCATAAAAGGTGACGTGTAAATGTTTCATTAAAGAAATGGCCATGTTTTCTTCAAACCATTGTTTTATTTAAAAATTTCTTTAATTTATAATTTATTATTATTAATATTATTATTATTATTATTATTACAGCTAAACTGATTCCCCCCCACCCTCCCTTGTTTTCACAGACTTACATTTTTTTTTTCTTTTTATTTGCTTTTCCATAACATATTTCAAAGCCACATAACTGTGACCATTACATTTTACAACAACTTTTGCAGTATATGGTTGTTCATGTTTTTTTTTTTTCACAACTCAAAAATGAGTGAACTAAATAAACATAAATAACTACCTCACACTGGAGGTCAACATGTTAAACATGCACATAACATTGCAATAATTTGTATATTGTGCAATAAAACTAAACAAGCAAACAATACAATGAAGAAGTGCCGTGAATTGTTGGCCGACCTCTTTGCGATTGCACAAGAATTAGGCTAGTGGCAACCTCTGCCTGGAAGCTCCTTTGCTTCAGTGGCTTTTGGACACCAAGTAGTTTGCAGTCACGGCGGTAGACCAACCATGCATTAACAAGGCCCAACATGATGGTTTGCCAGAACAGGTAGAGGTACCACCTACGTGATCTTATGTGGTATTTGTACCTTGCAACACATGCATCAAGGAGGTCAATTCCTCCCATGAATTTGTTGTACTCTTACACAACATTTGGCCTGTTGACCTCCACAAAAGCTGTCTGATTTGCTCCAGCGCTGAACTTTATCTTGAGGCTCAACTGCACAGTAGGAGGAGATCAGAGTAACAGATTTGTTGTCGTACCACCTGACAACGGCCATCCTTTCTTCCTTTTCCACCATGGTATCAACAGACCCTCTGCCTCGTTTGGCAAGACTTTTCTCATCTTCAAGCTGACAACCAGCCAAACGGTTGCAACGGAGTGTTCCTACAAAGTAAATCTGTCACGAAAGAAGCTTGACAGTCAGTGCTGGAGAGGAAAAAAATTGTCTGCAAAAACTTTGTAGTTTTGGTTTGATGAAATAGTTTCACACAGCTCAACCACAATGTCATCTCCTATGCCAAGTTGTGTTTTTTTCCCAGTGCCACCTTGATAGACCACAAAATCACACAAGATTCCTGTTACGAGGAGTGATTGACGAGAGGCGAGCGGATCCATAAGCAAGCTTTTATTGGGACGAGACAGAGACATGGTCATACAGGCAGGGTCGACAGGAGCTGACAGGGATGTAACAGGCGATCCAAGAGAATAATCCGATAAAGACGAGCGATAAATCACAAGGCAGGCGGCTAGACAGACGTAAACGAGAAAACCAGGCAGGAGATCAAAAAACCAGGAACTTGGGAAAACACTAGGGAAACAGGAATATAAACACAATACAAAGAATCAACGAAACAACAATCCAGGAAGTGCAACTGAGGAGGACCGGGGTTTTATAGGATGCCTGATTGGTCACGGGGGCTGACGCAATCAGAGCGGTGGACGATGGGAGATGCAGTCCGAGATGCAAAGCGACAGTCAGAGTGAGTGGGTGGAGCGAGAGTGACATCTGGTGGTGAGTAGACAACGGGACACCGACCAGTTTCGTGACATAGCCCCCCCCCAAGGAGCGGCTTCCAGACGCTCGAAAGAAACAACAGTCCAGGGGAGCGGTGGGATGGGAGGGAGACAGGGCGAAGGCTGGAGGACCAGGTCCATGAGGGAAGCCCAGAGATTGAGGCAGGACCGACAGAGCAGGTACCCTCCAGGGTGGGGCCGGAGGCGGAGCAAGAGCCCTCCAGGGCGGAGGTGGAGCAGGAGCCTTCCAGGGAGGGGCCGGAGGCGGAGCAGGAGGCGCAGGAGCCCTCCAGGGCGGAGCCGGAGGCAGAGCAGGAGGCGCAGGAGCCCTCCAGGGCGGAACTGGAGGCGGGACGGTCCTCCAGGGCGGAACAGGAGGCAGAGCAGGAGGCGGAGCAGCCCTCCAGGGAGAAACAGGAATCTGCGTCACGGTCTGGGACCTGGGGAAAGCAGGGACAGAGGAGGCAGACAGAGTAGGGGGAGAAGGCGCAGCAGCCCTCCGGGGCGGAACAGGAGGCAGAGCATGAGGTACCGCAGCCCTCCGGGGCGGAACAGGAGGCGGAGCAGCCCTCCAGGGAGAAACAGGAATCTGCGTCACGGTCTGGGACCTGAGGAAAGCAGGAACAGAGGAGGCAGACAGAGTAGGGGGAGAAGGCGCAGCAGCCCTCCGGGGCGGAACAGGAGGCGAAGCCGCCCTCCGGGGCGGAACAGGAGGCGGAGCAGGAGGTACCGCAGCCCTCCGGGGCGGAACAGGAGGCTGCGTCTTGGACGGGGACCTGGGGAGAACAGTGACAGAGGATGCAGACAGGAAAAAGGGAGAAACAGAGAGTTTAGCAGTTAGCGCCCCCTCCATAAGAGGTTCTACGGCCGACGCCGACACCTCTGGAGGCTTTGGCGCAGCTTCTCCGATGGGGAAGGCTTCGGGAGCAGACTTGAGACCCGACGGGACCTCTGAAGCAGGCTTGTGATCAGCGGGGAGCTCTGGGTCAGGCTGGAGACCAGACGAGACCTCTGCAGCAGGCTTGAGATCAGAGAGGGACTCTGGAGCAGGCTTGAGATCAGACGGGAGCTCTGGAGCAGGTTTGAGATCAGACGGGAGCTCTGGAGCAGACTGGTGTACAGACGTGGTCTCAGGGGTTGATCTGTGAACAGACGTGACTTCAGGGGCACAGTGTGCAGCCCACACACACCAGATGGCGACCGCCATTAGAGGAAGAGCAGCGGCAGGAGGTTGTGGTGGGTCCAGTACACTGGTTACCATGATAGGCTGTGATCGTGGGATATCAGACGAGGCATGGCACGGCTCAGGAAGGTCAGACGAGACATGGCGAGGCACTGGGAGGTCTGAAGATACATGGAGAGGCTCTGGGCCATCAGGCGGGACGTGGGTTGACTCTGGGCAATCAGACGAGACATAACTTGACTCAGAGCGGTCAGACGAGGCGTGATGGGGCTCTGAGCCGTCGGGCAGGATATGTCTTGGTTCGTGGTGACCAACTGTGACCTGACCTGCTTCGTGAAGATCAATAGTGACTCTACTTGACTCAGGGACGACAGCCTTGACGTTGCTTGACTCGGGGACGACAGCCCTGACGTGACTGCACATGGCAGCTTGACTGGACTTGGAAGCCGGACTGCACTTGGAAGCTGGACTGCACTTGGAGACTACAGCTGTAGCCTGACTTGACTCTGGAGCAGTGGCTGAAGTTTGACCTGGCTCTGGAATAACAGCAGCAGCTTGGCTTGGCTCATGTGGATCTGCCGTAACCTGGCTTGACTCCTGAACAACATGGCCTGGCTCAAGAACAACAGCTGTAACGTGAATTGACTCAGGAACAACATGGCTTGACTCAGGAACAACAGCTGTAGCGTGACTTGACTCGTGAAGAACAGGTGTGACTTGGCTTGACTCGTGGGGAACAGCCGTAACGTTACTTGACTCGTGGAGAACGACAGCTGTGTCTTGACTTGACTCTGTATCTTGACCTGACTCTGGGGTAGTCGCTGTGGCATTAAGGAGTGCCATTTTAGCTGCCCATACCGTCACTAGAGGAGTGTCCAGCACGTGGGCCATCTTGTGTAGTTGCTTGGAGACGGCGGCCATCTTGTGTTGTTGCTTGGAGACGGCAGCCATCTTGTGCAGTGGCTCTGGCGTGGCAGCCATCTTGTGCAGTGGCTCAGGGAAGATGGCTGTAATTTGACTTGCGACAGGGGCAATAGCTCTGACTTGACCTGACACAGGAAACACAGCTTTAACCTGACTTTGCTTGGAAACTTGACTTGACGCAGGAAACACAGCTGCAACTTGACTTGGAAACTTGACTTGGCTTGGCTCGGAAACTTGACTTGGCTCAGGAAACACAGCTGCAACTTGACTTGTCTTGGAAACTCGACTTGACTCAGGAAATGCAACGGCAACTTCATATGGCTCTGATATGGCAGCTGTGACGTGACGGAGCTCGGTTTTCGCCGCCATCTTGTGAACGGGCTCCGCCGTCGCCGCCATCTTGTGAGCGCACGCCGGCGCCGCCACCATCTTGCAAACGGGCACCGCAGTCGCCGCCTTTTTATGCACGGGCTCTGTTGTCGCTGCTTTATTATGAACGCGCTCCGACGCGGCCGCCATCTTGTGAACGGGCTCCGCTATCGCCGCTATTGCACGAGCGCGCTCCGACACGGCCGCCATTTCCCGAGCGATCCAGGCGGCAAACGTGTTTGTAGCATCGTGCTCCGGCATGACCGTCCATCTGCGAGTAGGACGCGCGGTCACCATTGCCGCGTTGTCGCGCTCCCTCTGCGCGACCCCCACGGCGCACGGCGAACCCACACACAAAAGTGCAAAGTTTAAAAAATCCTCCAGTGACGAGCGCGGGCCCTCGCGTCTCAGTCGTGCACGGAGGGGCTGGTTCACGCCGTCACAGAAAACCTCAATTAATATACAGTCCGGGTGAGTGGAATGGTTGGCAATGGAAATAAACTCACGTGTATATTGTTCGAGTGTGTGTGATCGCTGTTTGATTCTGGATAGAGTTATGTCCGTGTCCATATCTGATGAATGTCCGGGGTGAAAGCTGCTGGATCCTGTTGTGCTGGATTGTTCTGTTACGAGCAGTGATTGACGAGAGGCGAGCGGATTCATAAGCAAGCTTTTATTGGGACGAGACAGAGACATGGTCATACAGGCAGGGTCGAGACAGGAGCTGACAGGGATGTAACAGGCGATCCAAGAGAATAATCCGATAAAGACGAGCGATAAATCACAAGGCAGGCGGCTAGACAGACGTAAACGAGAAAACCAGGCAGGAGATCAAAAAACCAGGAACTTGGGAAAACACTAGGGAAACAGGAATATAAACACAATACAAAGAATCAACGAAACAACAATCCAGGAAGTGCAACTGAGGAGGACCGGGGTTTTATAGGATGCCTGATTGGTCACGGGGGCTGACGCAATCAGAGCGGTGGACGATGGGAGATGCAGTCCGAGATGCAAAGCGACAGTCAGAGTGAGTGGGTGGAGCGAGAGTGACATCTGGTGGTGAGTAGACAACGGGACACCGACCAGGTTCGTGACAATTCCAGAGGAGGAGCAGCGGCCCCAAATTTTCAACCCCCAAGGGTGGGGTTTGCCCTTCACATACTGCCTTATTGGGCTGTGTGTTCCTCTGAAGGGCACCATTTGCTCATCAATAGAGTTGTGCTCCTCCGGAGTGATAGCCAGGCATTGTGTACGGAACATATCAAGCCATGGATGGATCTTCCAACACTTATCCCCTGCTTGCCTATTTGACGAATCATTGTTGTCAGTGAAATGTAGACATGTTAGCAGGATCTGAAAATGATTGCGGGACATGTTGTCAGCCACCATGGGACACCTTGTGTCATTTTCCCAGTATGCATAATTTCCTAGCATTTGGTTCAGACCCATGCGCAGATAGATTCCAATCAGTATTTCCAGTTCTTTAACAGTGGTGTTAACATTCTTCTGAGTTCCAGATTGTTGCAAACTGTACAAATTTGTTTGTTCCTTCAGTAATGCGAGCATTTCTGCTGTTATGAACTTTCTGAAATACTCCAGGGGTGTGTGAAGATTGTCTGGAGGTGTGGCACTTGGCCCTTTGAATGTGCACTCAGGGGTTTCAAAATGTTTCTTTCTCCAAGAAAAAGTTTTGTTACCCTGGCTGGTTGCATTTTGCTGACCAGAGTTTATGTTTGGCTGTGCAGCTCCTGAATCTAGATCACTTGATCTGCTAATGTCTGAATCAGATCCACTTGATTCATCATCCTCCATGTCTTTCTTACTTGGAGTGTAATCAGGGTCACCAATGTCTTCATCCGAGTCACTGTCACATCCCTCATACTCGCTGTCATCTCCGTGGATAATCTTTAGTGCATTCTGAACATCAAATTGTTTCCTGAATCTATTCCTGTCACTACAAAAAAGATAAAACAACCTTAAAATAAGACCAACATATGATATAAACATCTTATTACAGCTTAGAGGTATAAAAATAAATTTTATTAACAATGTATTTAATGTGACATTAGAAAATAGAAAAGCAGTAGAAAATATATAACACTAAAATAATTTAATCAGCTAAATTAATTGAGCAGTTCATTACCATTTTTCTTAATGTGACAAATATGTCACATCAAAATTCCACCTACTGTTTTAAGGTTAACAGCCCGATGTGACATATGTCACCACAATATCTTCGTAACTTGTTTTATATCAGTTTGTTCAAGAAATGTATTAAAATCACGGTAAGTGTAATCTAGGATGTGTTATTAAAACATTAGAATAGTTGAATGGGTTGAAACGTACCTTTAGTAACAAAAACAAGCTTCTTTAAAAATTGCTGACACTGCAACATGTGCTCACCAGACAGTCCACCATTTTGGACATGTTGCCATGACAACAAAAAATGCACACATTCTCACGTGACTGAACCTGGATGTTACTTATGTCACTTTGGGACTTCCCGAGTTGAAAATGAGGGATAATGCTTTAAAAAGACCTTTCCAGATAATCACAATTGTTTGTGACACCCGCTCATGCACAAAAGACTGCAAGGCTCTGCGAGCTCTGTGTGATACCCAACACACCCGAGCGAAAACGTCCAAGGCAATCAATTGGTAAGTATAGAGGAAATCGAATGAAATTATTCTCTTATTATTATTATAATCATGATTATTATTATTGTAAACCCATCAGAAGACACTACTGTCACGAATCTGGTCGGTGCTCTGCGGACCGCTCACCACCAGATGTCACTCTCACCTTTCCATTACACTCTGACTGTTACTTTGCACTTCGGACTGCATCTCCCATCCTCCACCGCGCCCATTGCGTTACCTGCGGTAGCCAATCAGGCTCACTATAAAAACCCCGGACTTTCCCCTTGCAAGTCACGGATTGATATTGTTGTATTCTTAGTGTTTTCTTAGGTTTCTTGTTCCGAGTTCCTAGTCCCCAGTGTTTTGTCTTCCCGCCTGGTTCTCTCATTTTGAATGTCTAGCCGCCTGCCTTTTTGACTATCGCTCATGTTTATTGGACTATTCTCTTCGACTGCCTGTGATACACCTGTCTGCTCCTGTCTCGACCCTGCCTGCTCAACTATGTATCTGTCTCATCCCAATAAAAGCTTGCACATGGATCCGCTCGCCTCTCGTCTCGTTCACCCTGTGACAACTACAATCTGGAATGATCATTTTGTTCTAGCATGGGACAACTGCGATATGAACCGGGTGTCTAGTGTGGAACAAGAGGCAGAATTAAATCAACCCCCAGAGATCACTGAAAATGCTGTAAATTCAGATGCTGATGCTGATATTCTTCCTTCAAACCAAGAGGATTACAAGAACCAACTGCAGAACGACACAAACAAGGACATTCTGAACTTTTTGAACACAGTTGTGAAGAACCAAAAAAACGACAACATGTTTGACGACAACACTACAGAAACACAGGATCATCCTTAAACAAACAATTGCAATGCAGAAACGTCATGATGGTGGACATTAACAAACAGCCCGTGATCAGGAAATGACTGTCACTCTGTTAAATGAACTACTGGGAATGTTTAAATAACAGTATTGGTGAGTCCTATTTTCTTTTTTTCCTAAGCATGTATTATTTTAGTCATCATGGTGTCTTGGTGTGGTTTATGATTAGGATTTTTCATTGTTTTTTGGGTTTTTTTGCTCATGGTTGTATGCAGTGAATATTTGAAAATAAATTAGGGTTACAATGACTGCAAAATGTTGTCGGGAGCCATGTGATGGTGATCATGGTCCTCCGTTAAGATGTAGTAGGAATGATTATAATGGTCAACAAAACACTACAGAAAAGTTGCTCCATCTCATTTAGACTGTTGATGAAATGAAAAAACAAGTCAGATAGATTGCTAATATGAATAAACTGTGTATGATCAAGGTGAGAACCTCCTCCAGAACTGTTTTTTGATTTTGAACATTCTAAATTCTCAACAGACTGGCAAGGAATCAGGTACCCAGTCACACCACGTGTTTTACCGACCCAAACACGGGTCTCACACATAAGAGAGGGTGGCTTGTAAGAGAGCACGGTTCAATGGTTTGGAAATCCATAGGATTATAAATCTCAGAGAAACATCTTATACAGATCTAGCAGACTACACAGTATTTTTACATGACACACTTTCTGAAATAGTGGCATTTTCCAGATTATTAGGTGGAGATACAAGTTTAATGTGCTAGCCTGACATCAGATGTTAATACACTCTTGTCACCTGGCAATGATTACAGTGTTGATCTCTTTATCAAGCAGCTTGAAAAAGATCATGCAGAGCAAATCTGACGTGCAGTTTGAGTTTAAATTTAAGAGTGTCTATAGCAAGAAGTAAAAATGGTGGTGCACACTGAAAAATACATGATCTTGCTCATGATGAAGTGATTTGCAAAAACAGGCTTCATCTTTTCATCCCTATGAACATCTCATCCAATCTTTGCTTTGCAATCTGCATTGCACACTTTCTAAACCCTCAGAAACCGCACACAGAGCCAGAATCTGTAGCGTCAGCGTTGCAGAAGGCTGTTGGATACATGGATCAACACATGATAGCACTTAATGATATCATCCGGTTTGAACACGGTGAATATCAAAATAGTGGTCTTCTATAGATCGAACACAGGGGAGTTGGAGAAATATACTAACACAGAAGTGCCACATGATAAAACAGTGTTTTTGTACCTTCACAACAATCATTATTTTATGATTAAAAATCTACACTTGTGTATTGGTACCCCATACACGTGTGAGTATTGTTATCAAGGCTTTATCAAATCGGAGAGATCACAGGCGTTGATACACCTGTGATGTTTGTAATGCATCTGAATGTCATCTTTAATATCTGAATGTCTGCATCATGCTGCGTAGATATGCAACATGCGTTAAATCATGGTGCGGTGTCATTCAGCAAATATTATCTGGATGGTTTTTATATCGATGGCATGATTAAAAAGGCATTCAAGCTTGCAGGTTGTTTTTACCATGGCTGTGAGCGTCGTTATAACTCTAAATAATGATTTAAATCCGTTGTTAAAAGTACCTTATGGTCTTCTCAGAAGACAGTCTGATGACAAGATTGACATTTTGGAACATGCTTATGGACTCCATACCAAGTTACAGTGAGAATGTAGCTGGAACCGTGCTAAACAGTCTGATGCTAATGTGATAGCATTCATGTCCAACTACAAACACCCTGAGAAATTGAACTCATGTGATGCATTATTTGGAGGATGTACTAGCACTTTCAAACTGTACCATGAAGGCAGCTTGATTTTACAAGTCTATACCCATTTTGTCAGGCTACAAAGTGTTTCTCCGCTTTGTAGGCTGTGTGCAGAACAACAGAACCAGACACTGCCATGTATGCACACTGATGAGGAAAGAGCCATTCATGGGCGTTGAGTCAGCATCGAGCTGTTACAAGCTATTGGAAAAGGGTATGTTGTAGTAAATGTGGATGAGATCTGGCATTTTCCTGATCAGAAACACTGTTCTGTGATTATGTTAAAACATTTTTACAGTTCAAACAGGAGAGTTCAGAGTTTCCAAAAGATGTGGTGACGGATGCTGACAAAGAATCTTATGTGAGAGATTACTTTGAGAAAGAAGGAATTAAGCTGAATCTGGACAAGATTGAACTGAACCCTGCATGTAGCTCTATAATGAAATCGATCTTAAATTCTCTATGTCTTCATGAGGGGCTACCTACAACTGAAATAGTTGAAGATCCTGAACAGTTTGCATGACACATTTTTGGCACTGAGCATGACATCAGATATTTCAGACATTATATCAGACACTGTTACTATTGTTCAGTGGTCTTATGCAAATGGGAAAGCTGCCCAACTCGTGACATTAATGTCTTCCTTGGTGCTTTTACAACAGCCCATGCACGTTTAGAACTCTATGACGTCATGGATAGATTCGGTGATAGGCTACTTCATTGCGATACAGACCGTCTCAACGCCACATCAAAAGATGGCAAATATGAACCATCCCTAGGTCCATATGTTGGTGATATTACTGATGAAGTCGGACACTGTTTTTGTCAGCTGGCCCAAAAAGTTATGGGTACGTTACAGCTAAGGGTAAGGTCTGTATGAAAGTGAAAGGCATAACACTTAATGCTTTAAACTCCAAAGCCATCACACCAGATTCACTGATTGGGCTTGTAGATCATTGTGTAACGGGAACGGGACAATAGTCGACATATTCTTGCACACAATGACACTATTGTGGGAAAAAAAAGGATTTGACATTACACAACAAGTCATTTGTAAAGAAATTCAAGGTTGTGTACGACAAATGTGTATTTCTTCCTGACTTTACCACACTTCCATATGGCTTCTGACAACATGTTGAGGCGTGCGAGACACAGAAGGGTCTGACACCCGGCTCCAATGGCCTTTCTCTTCCGTCCTCTCCGGCCCCAGGAATAGCGGAAAAACTTTTCTTTTCTTTTTTTTTTGTAAAAATGTTGCAAAATGCTGGAAAGCTGATTTCTAAAGAATTACAATATTGTTTTCATTTATTCTGTATGGCAACCTTTGTATGATGATTTGTTAAAGATCTATAGTCATATTAAATTTATTGAAGGAACTGATATTCTGATACAGAATGTTAATTACTGGGCAAACGAGACAGAAAAGAATAGTTGTAATATACACAAATGTTACATTAAAAAAAAAAAAAAAGAAACCATGAACGGATTTAAAAGATGGACTGATGTGTTTTCTTATAGTTCTATATTATTTTATGTTCTTATATAGGCTGTTCCTTCAACAAATTTTCATAAATTATTCAAATTTCATGCCGTCACAGTGTTATAATCTATTTTAGTCTGCATTTCTTCATTCAAAATAAAATTTTAATATTGTAATAATTCTAGGTGTTGAGATGTTGAGTTTACAAGTTAAAAGTAGCTAAACCGAACATGTCTGGCACCACACCATCAGGGTTTAAGAAATGAGGCATGCAAAATTATTCATGGTAAAACTGTAACTATTCAGATAAATATATGTAAGAAAATGTATTTTGTGTTGTAAATAAAGTTCATAGTGATCACTGTTAATGGTCAGATATACAACACATGAATTCATCCATTTCTTCTGAAAAACCGTAAAGTGAGTGGCTGGTAAACAGGAAGAATAGAGTAAACTTTATATGTAGGCTACATTCAAACTTTTGACGTGGAAAAAAAACGAATTATGTTTTAAAGTTTCAATATACATCAGTGTTTATTCTTCATCATCATCATGATCAACTTATAATAATAATAATAATAATAAAATTGTTTTAAAGTTATTATGTGCACTTTAAATGTCTAAAAGATTAAATATCTTAAACATTATGTAGATGAAAACATATATCATACAAATGAAATCATACGCATTTCTTTTGTCATCTCACGTTCTGTCATCTCGCTTCTTGGTTTCCCTTCCGTGAACTTGTTTGCGAAGTGCCTCACATCTGTTTTAAATCTTTTTTTAAATGATTAAAGTCCGATATTATTTATCATATTTATACCTTTCATGTCATATAGACTATGATTGTATTTTCCACAAAAACGTCCAGTAACATCAGTGATCAAGACCTGAATAGATTGGTTAAAAAAAATTAATGATTAAAAATGAAATGCTCTCTGCTGGATACTGAATGGTCAAAGGTGGAGAAGAGTAGCCGCTTCAATGCACTAAGTGTATTATATACACTATATATACACAAAGTGTATGTATAGCTTTCGCTGATCCACTTCAGACAGCGTATCAGTAGCCTTTTAACGGACGAAAACACACAATTATGTCAAAATGCACAGTTTTGGTGAGTTACCTCATAAACAGTCTTAAATGAGTTACAAAGTCTTCAATTAATGTAAAGAGTTGGAAGAAAATTGGATATGTCTCAGATCCATGTAATGTGCATCAGGTTTTAAAAGATGCAGCGCTGATTTATAAAGTGAAACCTCTGAAGTCTGTCACTGATGTAAATCAAACAACAATAGAAAAAGAGAAATCACTTGAATGCTCTAGTCTCTGATTAACTTTTGTAGCTTAAATAAAGATTAATCTGTATAGTTTATGCATATACAATTTATAGTTTGTGAAGATTGTTTTAAAGTTATGTATTTCAGAGCATATTGAACGTTAAAAAATAATGACATGTTTTACCATAATGTTGAATGGCTATAATTAAAAGGTAAAACTAAGGAAAAATGCATTTAATAGAGACACCAGTAGCAGTATTGCTATCAGTACTACTTAGTAAAATGAGGCCATTAAACACATATTTAAAATATACTATCTTTATGTTGTTTCTACATTAATTTGGAGGTTCAATGTGAAATTATGATCAATAAAAATATGCAATTGATCATGATTAATTACAGAAAAATTAATCATGACCAGGTTAAAAATCCAGCCAGTAAAAAAAATAAAAAAAATAAAAACATTTTGGCTGGTAAATTATCTAACATCACTGGCCATTGCCAGGTGTCGCAAAAAGTTAGTTTTAGGCCCTGTATATATCAATTTGTGCAGGCTTTAAACTTTAATTCAAGGGGGTTGAACAAAAATATAAAATGCTTAGGAATTACAACCATTTTTAAGGGCTCAAATAAATAAATATAATCATAAATAAAATGTTCATTTTAAAGATTTTGTTGATAATCCTTTGCAGGCAATTACTCCCTTAAGTCTGGAACTCATGGACATCACCAAAGACTGGGTTTCCTCCTTTGTAATGCTTTGCCAGTGTCAAGATGAAATGAGGTAAAGTTTCTGAGATGGGTCTTGAACCCAGGTCTCTCAGTTAGAGGATACAACTATTCTACCTCTGGCCACTTAGGAGGAGTGTTTGTAGAAAACCCATGTGCAGAAGAAAAAAATAAACTAGCAGGCTCAGGTAACTCAAAAAATACAAGCAGTCTTTACTTGGTTTCAGTCTTCAATATAAACAAAAGGCAGTCATTTCTTTACTAACAAAAACATTAAGATGGCCAAATGGCAACAAAAAAACCGAAACAAAGTAGGCTCAAGACTGAACGCAGCTCAATGAAACTGCCAGACTTAAATGGAACAAAATACAGGTGCAACAAATTAACTTCATGAGAAGTTCACATCAGGTGGTGCCACCTGGTGACAGGGAGAGTCCTCAAAGTACAGACTCCCTAGTGGTTGGGAGAGTCATTGTGGGGTCTTACAGCCAGGCCTTTACTGCAGCTGATTTCAGTTGTTGTTTGTGGGTCTTTATGTCTTCTGCAAGTGAATATGTGCTTAATCAGGTTGAAATCAGGAGATCGACTTAGCCATTGCAGAATATCCAACTTTTTACCTTCAAAAACTCCTGGGCTGCTTTTGCTGTATGTATTGGGTTATCGTCCATTTGTACTATGAAGTGCTGCCCAAGCAGCTTTGTGGCATTTGACTGAATCTGGGCAGACCGTATATCTCCAACTGTAGAAATTGTCTGAGCACAAATTGGTGCAGTACTCAGTTCAGGCATAAAGTGTCTGCTTTGGAGTGGCGACCTGCACCTGCAGATTTCAGCAGTGCTTGCAAGGTTACATATATCGCATCCTTCCTGTATCCTAGACACAAACACCTGAGGTTCACAACTGACGAAACTGTTAAACGTGCGGTGCAGACCAAGGTGTGTGATCTCATCTCGAACAGCTCAGAAAGCGAGGAAGGGATAGGCCTAACAGTAGAATCAGATGAAACACAGCTGTTGGTCAAAAAGCCATTTTCAAGGAAAAGTGTTGATGGCTTCTTAAAATCCCTTGCAGGTCATCTCTTTGTACAAAAACACACATACCTCACTCATCTTGGTGACTTTATGCTGAACTCATTCTGTTGCAGGGAGCTTGGTACACACCAAAAAAAAACACACCTGCTACAGGTGTCCTGGAGGAGTGCCTGAGGAATGTAAGAAAACGCCTGAGAAAACTGAAACAACCAGGTCAAATGGAACCACAGGAGGACCGTACTACACTAGGTAGTGATCATCATTTCCAGAAGATTTCTATTGCCATTATTTTCCATTTAGAGTTTAGCCTTTTTTTGCATTAAAATGACCTCTGAAATGATTATTTCAATAGGTGAGTTATAAAAATTCACTGTACAGTTGTCAAGAATGGTGTCCATTTCTGGAATACATCCAGACTGGAATACATTGTTCTAATTTGCGTATTTATTTTTAACCATCACAACTGTTGCTTGTCTCGTACTGTGTTAATAACTACTTCAAAACAACAGGAGCTTTTATGCATGCATAAAACTTGCAGTTCATTTATGTACATTATGTTTATTTCAGATTCATTTATATTATTTTTTTTTCTATTTTTACCTAAAACAGGAAGTGCACATTACTAAGCGTTAAACGCATGTAATGTCTGTTTCACTCATACTGTATGCCAGAGGGCGCTGTCGTGCAAAAACTCCAAATATGTCTCACAGAATAGACCAATTATCTGTTTGTAAACATTCAGGATGTGCGCAAAGAGTATAGATTATATTGATTAGATGTCATTTTCAAAATGTTATTCGCATATTACAACAGCTTGTCACCCAGCCATAAGCAATGTTATTCAACGAAATTGACGTTAGATAGTGGAATAGTCTTACAGAGACTGGGATGACGTTTTTTGTGGGTGGTTCAAGTGGCAGTCTATGGAGCCATGGAATAAAAGAATAAAAAATCAATCAATTTGATTTTTATATTTCAAAATTCTGACTTTATTTTCACAATTCCGAGATTATATCCCACAACTCTAGAGGAAAAACAACTCATCATTCTCTCTTTTCCCCTCGGCTCAGACTTGATATCCCACGCTACTGCTTTTTTCCCCTCAGAATTAACAAACTCACTTGCATTTATGAGAAACAAAAATCTGAATTGTGAGATAAAAAAAAAAGTTGTTAATAGCAATAGGTTTAAATAATATTTCATGCTGTAACTGTAGGGCTAATACAGTACATCCCCTATGAACAGCATATGTGAATATAGTGTAGACCTATTGTTTAAATCAAATTTATGCTTTAAAAGTAGAGTAATCATAGCAGTTTTCATCCATGTCTGTTTAAACGTCTGCGTTTAACTTCAAATGGCGTCTTTGACTACAGTATTGTATAAAAAATTATTTGCATTCCGATTTGGACATCATTAGGCACAAAAAAATTCTCTTATTCCATGGAGTTTACCTGTTTACCTCCACCTCCTACCAGTGTTTTTCTGCAACCACTATGCACACGCAGCTGCAAGTGACGTCACTGTGAAGTCTACTCCAAATTGGTCTATAGAACTCCAGGAAATCCCTAATATGACTAAAGGCTACTATTGACACTGTGCATAAATGTATTTAATGTAAAAGCCTTTGCGATTCAACAATCGACAGTACAAATCATGATTTCACGTTTATTTGAATTAAAGGTATGATTTTCAGGTATGATTTTAATCATAAAAGATAAAAAGATTGTGGATAAATTGAGAACACGTTTTCCCAAATTGAGATCACAATTCACAAAGTACATGCTGTTCACTAGAGGTTCTGACAATGGGCTCATTGCTGAAGTCTGTTTACAAATATTATAATTGGCTGAATGAACGATTCAGTTGCTTAAACACTTCACTTGTTTTGTCATTGGATAAATCTCTAATTTTGATTGAACAAATCTCTTGAATGAATCATTAAAACGACAACTGTTTTTTTAACATTGAAATGAAAAATATTTTTAACAATCATTTGTTATTATCTACTGGTGCAATGGTGAAATCATAATCTGAAGTGTCAGCTTTTCTTCAAAAAAAGATCTGCTGTATTTTAATTCATACCGTTGACATCAGTGGTAGATCAAAACTATAAAATTCATCCCAGTACTTCAATTTGTATGTTTTGGAACAATGCTCTGTCAAATGTCAGAGGACAGATGAAGAGCAAGGTAATTACTTTTATGCTACATTGAGTTACGTTACAGAACCTGTTATATCGTACCTGGCAGTGCAAACATTACAAATCCGAAAGCATATGTTGTGGTTGTTGTCAAACTCCCTCACACTGAATCCTTAACCTGATGAAGTGATAACACCGCTGTGAGAAATAATTATGCAACAGCAGCAGCAGGTGGTAGAAGAACAGACCAATGTGGAGCAAAAGCAGACAGAAGAAGAGCTTCCTGCATTTGTGTGAAGCTCAGTCAAGAAGGTTCATTTAAAAAAAAATCTAGAATTTAAATATTGACATAACATAACTATTAAATAGAAATATTGAAAAGTGTTCCCCCCCCCCCGACTATTTGTACAGATGGCTTTCAGTTTGCGACTCTGCTTTGGGACAGTTGGCCACTCAGTCTGAAGCATTATGCAGGGATTTGGGACCAATATGCGGTGGTCCAAATTCAGTCTAAATGGAAGAAAAGGTGTTTCAGGTCCTTCCCAGAATGAGTGTCATCTAAAGTGACTCTCTACTACTAGCAAAGCTGAAAGTTTAATTACTTTAAAAAAAAAAAAAAAAAAAAAAAAAATCTCACTTCTAAGAAAAGTCATTTTCAGTTTTTACACATTGGTTTGGAATACTGTATCGTCTTAATCATGATATCCCCCTCTCCCTTGTTTCCTCAGCCACAACTCATTGCAACTCATTCTCTTTTCCTTTTATATTCACCTCCTGTTTACTCCTATCTTGCCCAAATATGGTTATCTGCAACGTGGCCAAATGGTGCATTTGACAGGATTGGACGGCCCCTCCATTTGTCAATAATAGTGAGACCAATAGCTCAACCAGTTTGCACATTTTACAGTGTTGTTCAGTGGAATCCAAAACCACATTTTTGATCCAATGTACAAAAAAAAAAAAAAAAAAAGATAGATTGGTGCAATCATTGATTTTTAATCATTTTTTTCCCACATTTTAGTGCATCATGTTACGCCCCATCTAGGGTGAAGGCACAACATGAAAGAGTGCGAGGACACAGAGGAGTTTTGAAAAGCAATTGAACAATATTTTAATGAAAACAATGATTTTTTTTTTGTACAATACAAGTGGGAGAATTATGACTTCAGGAGCCGACAAGGCCAAAATAACAAACCGAAAGGAACTAATATTTTATCCCTCTAAATTCCCTAGTTTACAAAAGAAAAGAAAATACAATTACTTCACTGTGCAAAAAACAATCAATAAAAGGTTTTAATAAAAATGGTGTCGGTCTCCCTACCTCCCCAAGAATACTATATACAATTATTTACAATTAGCAACCAAGTCCAAACAGGGGCAATCCAGTATCAAAGTCAAACAGGCAGTAGTCAGAATTATGAATGGTTGGCTAAATGCACTAACTAACAAACTAAAATCAACAGTCTCTTTCATTTAAACAGTCAAAAAGAACACAGAATCTCAGTCTTACTAACACATGCAACTAACTAACAGAGCGATGGAGTAGCAAACGAGCACAAAGCTGAAGCAGGAAGTGATGATGGGATCTTTTATAAGCAGCAGGGAGTCAGCTGACCAGGCAGGGCATGGCACCAGTTAGAGTACAGGAACCAATTAGACGTCATTCTGCACAGAAACATACACAACACTTCCCAAAAATAGTCGACCAGCCGACCTCTTTACTGCTGAATAATACACAGTATTATTCTCATATTATTCTAAGATGTCTAATGGTGAAATTAAACATTTGAATATCAAAACGGATTTTATTTTATGCAACCTTAAATAATCCTGATTGCAATTGTAATTTAAAATCAATTCAAATCAACAGACATTCTGTAGTTTTAAGGCATATGTATTCATTAACCATTTTAGAATAAATGCAAATGTTGACTAAGTCATCTGTGGTTTTGTAAAGCTCTTTTCCTCATCCGCATGCTGTAGTATCTAAAAAAAATATTTTTGAATATTCATATCTGCTGAGTATACAAAACAAGTAGTTTTAAGCTAAGCCAACCTAGTCTGTCTTTCTAACTCATAGCCACAGAAGAAATGAACATTTAAATATGTTGTGCATGTTCTGTGGACTAAAAGAAGACGCTGGTTTACCTATTGCATGCTTGTGAAATATCTAGTTTCTGTATTATTTATTTAAAATGAAGAGTAAAAAAAAAGATAAATTCACCAATTTATCAAACATATTAAATTGTTCACTATTAGAGGGGGGTTTCCATGAGAATTAAACTAAAATATTATTGTCAGATTTGATACATCTAATATAAACTTTAAGGCAAAGAGTGGATTATGTTTAAACTTTATTTAAAAAATGCAATAAGGTTTAGAGGCAGGGTCAATTCAATCTCAGAAAAGTGAATATATTATAGGTTTTCTACTAATGCTTAAGTGACAGGGTTAACGTTAAGGCCTGTTCACACCAAGAGCGGTAACTAGAGTTGCATGTAGATGAAAGAGTCCAGTATAGAAAGAAAAACAAATGACCAGCATCAGAAATACAGGTACATAGATTTTTTTGGATTATACAAATGAAAAACGCTCTCCTTTTACATTGTAATAAACATTAGGGTTATTCATCATACCTTGTTAATTTAATGTTGTCACATGACCCACATTTACCATGGTAAAAGCTCAAACAGCAGCATGTAGATGAATCGAGCATAAAAAGAAACACAAAGGACCAGTATCAGAAATACATCGATTTTTAACAGATTATACAAATAAAAACAATTCTGATATTGTTTTGTAAAAAAAACATTTAGATATGGAAACCTACCTTCTTAATTTAGTGTTGTTACATGATCCACATTTACCATGGTAAAAGCCCAAATATTGGCATGTAGATGAAGGGTTGGCATGAGTCCAGCACAGAAAGAAACACAAAGGATTAGTATCAGAAATACATCCATTTTTTTTTACGGTGTATACAAATAAAAAACAGCCTGATTTTATATTGTAATGAAGATTTAGATAAGGGAACATGCCTTGTTAATTTAGTGTTGTCACATGACCCACATTTACCATGGTAAAAGCCCAAATATTGGCATGTAGATGAAGAGTTGAGCATAGAAAGAAACACAAAGGACCAGTATCAGAAATGCATTGATTTTACTGTGTATACAAAGGAAACTTTTTTTTAATAATGACGTGTATGAAAAATATGTTTTTGTGGTTAAGGTAAATGTAAGTTAATGATTATTTAATGTATTTCCATAGAGATTTACCTTCATGGGAAGACTTGTTTGTCCTATTTGTGCACAAGAACTGAAGACAAGAACTGAAGACTACAGCAACTCTATTCTGTGTTCCAATGCATGACATCATAATAGTCATAGAATGTTCAGGTGCAAATCAACATGGCTGCAGCTCCATGAGTCCAGTTTACCTTTATTAGAAAGTCACACACAGTCTACTGTTGTACAATCCTACCAAAGAACTAAAAAACAGTACAAAGCACAAGCATGTAGTCCAGAACACACGTCCCTGATTAAATAGTCATCACCTTTAGTTCTTATTAGTGTGTGCTGCATCAATACCTTTTATAGGCCTGAGTATCTCAGAGTTTCTAAGTGGAAACATTGAACTAACTTGATTAAAAAAGTCAAGCACAGGAAAGAAACACAGAAGACCAGCATCAGAAATACATTGATTTTATGGTGTTTTCAAATGAAATACATTCCATCTCTCTAGCATATTGTCTATGTGATACTAGCCATGTAAGTATTATTCTAGAAATTGTATAAACTGAATAGCAACAATCCAGCAACCATCCAAATTAACCTAACAATCAACCCTAGCAACCACATAGTGACACCCTAGCAACCAACCTGAGTACACTATCAACCAGAGAGTAACACCTTAGCAACTACCTTAAATGATGAGTAGCTGCGTTACGTGTGGTTTCAATTGTTTTTTTCTCTTTAAAAAGATTTGTCTGCCCTGTAGAGGTCGGAAGTCGTTTGTGTTTTTGTATTTTTGTGGTTTTGTGAGTAGGTCTCCTACACCTACACACTGTCTCAGTGGGCCTATAAGAAGTATTGTAGACCAGCAGTGCATTTTCCTTTGTTGTGTTTTCCCAACTATTCCTCCCCACTTTATGTTATACATTGACTTTAAATAAATTCAAATAATATATATATATATATATATATATATAATGGAAATAAAATTGCTATTATCACATTAAAAATCATATTTTGTAAAAAGTTTACCACTTCATGCTGAGGGACAGTTTTTTAATTACACCTCATTATGATTATTAATGCTGAAAATAGTGTTATAATGGGGAGACCTGGTGAAAGCATTTTATTAGCTCTGTTACAGCCAGATAATGTTCTGTTTTTGGGGTGTAGAACAATCACACAGTCAGAAAGTGTCATATCATTTAGATAAAGGGAACATTTTCAAATAATAAGCAAAGTCCATTTGAGGTGAGCCTCAAATATTACCCTCAATATTACTTAAAATAGTAATACAATTAAATAAATAACATTTTGTAAAATTTGTAATTGAGCCTAAGTAATTGATTGTGCGTGTACAGGTTTAATCTCCATTGTGGGGTCCAAATATTAACACAAGGAGTACAAACTTAAGTTTTGACATTTTTGGGACTGATGGGACTGACAGTCGGGCTAAATGTGCTGATCTGTGTGTGATCTTCTATACATGCAGGGCTGTGTTTCCCAATAACGCCGTCTCTTAGTGCTTCGAAGACTCTAAAGATATTTGAACTACAGGTGTGCCTTCTCTAGTTGTGTTCCCCAAACTATACCTTAGGAAGCTGCTTAAGATATATCTTTTTACGTGCAATGTTACTGGGTTCTGTCCATGAGCATGGTGCTGAATTGGTTGTTATCAATAGCTCAAAAATGGATTATTCACTCTATGCAGAGTCTGCTTCAGTGCATTATGTGAGAAAGCGGTGTTCTTTATCAAATACATTTTCATTTAAAATAAATAAATGGCACTCTGTCCTGTTAGAATGCAGCAAACTTGTGTGAAACTTTTACTTTCACTTTGAAATGTGTTATGTTAGACAAGAACCTAAGAAAGAAAAATATATGCCCTGAGCACCTCCTAGTGGTCACAACAAACCTACATGAGACACTGCTTAACAATTTAACAGCTTTTAACAAAGAAAAAAAACATACATACACAAGTCGAACAGAAAAACATTTTCAACAAGAAGCACTTCAGAATGAACTGAAATTGCATTTATCATGGGATCTTATATAAATAATCCAAACTGGAAACAAAATCCAACCCTGAACATTTTATATAATTTTAAGACAGCAACCTCATGCCCAAACATTTAGATTTTATTTGCTTCTAAATAACTTGTAAATGCCTGTGTGCATTAATTGATTAAATTCCCCAAAACAAAACAGTAGCCTACGGCAAACTCACTTATATTAAACAGAATATTTAATTTATTAACAAAACAAATACAAATTCTCCATGCTATAAGCCTAATATAAAATAACAAATAACTTGCACAGTGTAAATATAAATACTGAAAATGAGCAAACATGGTGGACCCAAATAAATAAGAAACAAACATTTTCAAGATCATCTTAGATAATCAGCAAAAAGCAACCTTTTTTTAGACCTTCCAAAGTCTAAAATATTTTTAATGCAGGCGCTTTTGTTTGCTTCTTCACGTGATGAATGAAATCAGACTCCTGCAGCTGATCTGAGATGTGAGTGTTGTTCGGCAATTGTTCAAGGAACGAAAAAAAACAACAAAAAAACAAAAACAACAAAACAAACAAAAGCACATACTTCATGAGGTTCGTTTTAATAAATACAAAATTTGCAAAAATCAAGGAAATTTCTCTGGATTTATATCTTTTTTTCTGTATCGAAAACGTACCAAACCATGACATCACTGTGTCCTATGGAACCAAACTGTAAATTTTGTGAACGTTACACCCCTAATAAATGTATATAAATAAATATACAAACAGACAAAAAAAGAAGCAAACAAAAACACGAACCTGGAAAAAGACCAACTGGTGGCGACACTTACCTTCGTGAGCTGCATTGCACTAATACAAAACGGTGATTTTGTAACATTCTGTGAACTGGCGAGACTTGTATCTGAACTACCAGTCTCTCAAACACAGCTCCAGAAGATGCACATCCTCTCGCCACTTATCCTACTGATGACACCACGGACACACCTCGGCTGCACGACTCCATTACTTACAAGGTGCCCCAGATTCAGCCAATTGTGAACAAACCCGCTGCTGCTCCGGCTCCTCGTCAGCACTCCACTACTGAAGAGACAACGCCTTCCACAGGTAAGGTTTTCCTTTTCTTCTCTTTATTCGCATTTACCTGTGTCATCACAACACTGTGTGCATTTTATGTTTGCAGGCGACTGGAAGAACCTTCCACATACAAGATGACCAATACCACACACTGACAGTCAAGTAACCTTGATAGTTACAATCATGTTTCTTAGGATCATTTCTGATGTTCACATTTTTATTTCTATGCTGGACATAGAACTGGTTTGTGGCTCTATGTCAATTATGTATGCCAATTATGTTTACTGTAATTTTATCCCAGTTCTGTAAATTCGATGCCAACTATACTTGTTTCCAGAAGTGTGCAATGTTTTAACTGTTACAAATTTGTGTAACCCAGTTCTGTACGTTTGATGCAAATTATGCTTGTTCCCAGAAATGTTCTATAAAGTTTCAATTGTACCATATTTGAATAATCCAGTTCTCTTGTTTCATGCCAATTATGTTTGATTCAAGAAGTGTTCAATAAATTTATAATTCCAACAAATTTATCTAATACTGTTTCTCAATTTGACAAATTCAAATTCTACCCACCCACCCATGTAACTAAGTCCCACCGATATATCACTAAGTCCCACCCACCAATGTCCAACCCAAATATGACTAAGTCCCACCCAAATACAACTAACTCCCACCCAGCCAAAACAATAAGTCCCACCCACATAAAACAAAGTCCCACCCATATTATTAAATCCCACCCACCCAAAACCCTAAGTCCCACCCATATAAGATCCACCCATATATGACTAAATCCCACCCACCCAAAGTAATAAGTCCCACCCAAGTCCAAAACAAATATGACCACCCATATTATTAGGTCCCACCCAAATATTACATGTAAATATTACATTCCGTTTATTTTTGGGTGAAATATTTCATAATAACTATACTTGGTGTTTTGCGTAACATAAAAGCTTTGATATAATAAAAGCATTATCTTTGTGATTATTATTATTTTTTTTAATTATCAACAGGCACACTGATGGAAACCATAAGCTTGTGAGGTGGAGAATGGTGTTTCATAGCTGTGTTGATGGCTACAGCCAAAAAATAATCTTGAATGTCTCAACATCAACAGAGCTACCAGCATTCCGTCTGTTTTGTGTTGGTGTGCAAACGTTTGGATTACCATCTAGAGTACGTTGTGACGAGGGAATGGAGAATATTGAGGCTGGATGCTTCATGCTTGAAAGAACAAGTCTGAATAGAGGCAGCATCTTAACAGTCCGCAGTGCACATAATCGAAGATTCGAACGACTGTGGGCAGAACTGATCAGAGTTGTCACATCCCATTTTTGCAGTTTATTCACATTCAGGGATACTGAGGGGATTTTAGATTCACTTAAAGGAGAAGTCCACTTCCAGAACAAAAATGTACAGATAATTTACTTGCCCCCTTATCATCCAAGATGTTCATGTCTTTCTTTTATCAGTCGATAAGATATTATGTTTGAGGAAAACATTTCAGGAATGATCTTCATATAATAGATTTCAATGGTGCCCCCAAGTTTGAACTTCCAAAATGCAGTTAAAATACTATTTAAATGCAGCTTCAAATGGCTCTAAACGATCCCAGCCGATGAAGAAGGGTCTTATCTAGAAAAACAATCAGTCATTTTCAAAACAAATTGACAATTTATATACTTTTTAACCCTAAACTCTTGTCTTGTGTAAGTCTGTGTGAACTGTTTTTTTCCAGTTCAGTGCAGTTAGAGTATGTCAAAAAACTCCCGTCTCGTTGTCTTCTTCAACATCCAAATCGCCCTATATCTGTTTTAGCTTTTTTTTGTAAAAGCCATTTGATCTACTTTGCATGTTCACTTTGTAAACACTGGTTCAGTACTTCTGCAGTGATTTAGGACGATTTTGAAGTTGGGGAAGAAAATGAGATAAGTTTTTCAACATACCCTAACTGTATTGGCCGAAAAAAAAAAAAAAAAAAAGACGAGCATTTGAGGTTAGCAAACTATATAAATTGTGAATTTGTTCAGAAAATGATCACTCATTTTGCTAGATAAGACCCTTCTTCATTGGCTGGGGTTTAGAACCATTTGAAGCTGCATTTAAACTACATTTGGGAAGTTCAAATTTGAGGGCACCATTGAAATCCATTATATGGAGATAATTCTTGAAATGTTCTCCTCAAGAAACATAATTTCTTATCGACTGAAGAAAGAAAGACATGAACATCATGGATGACAAGGGGGTGAGTACATTATCTGTACAATTTTTGTTCTGGAAGTGGACTTTTCCTTTAATGAACTTCACATGTTTTGCTTGTATTTTGTGTACTTGCCAAGAATACGGAAAGCCACTGCAGAGTTCAGGGCACAATGGAACTATAATGGTCTTTCTACACAAGGAGGACAAACTCGTAATTCACCATTCAGGAACAGGGAACGCTGCAACAGCTGGTGTTTTTGAGGCACCACATGATAATGAATTTGAAGAACACTGCCGTTGAATACATTTGCAGACATTAAACAGTGTGGTGATTTTACCAAATTATGTTTTCATCAGTGAAACAACTTACCTTTCACTTCAGGACTTGTTTGACCCACTGTCCGAGGATGGTAACAATGGTATCATGGACATGTTTTTAAGTGTAGGTAATTTTCTTGAAGATCGACTCTCCAGACAATGATTGTAATTTGTCATATGTTCTATACTTTTTTTTTTTTTAATAAAGCAAAAGACAGGAAATCCCTTCACTAAGTATTTAGTGACTTTATTGCTGTAAAACTCTGTAACTGTATTCCCTTAAATCATTAAAGGTATGTGCATGCAGTCTGAAAATACAGAACCCTGTCAAATGCTTAGTACATTATTAACATTACATTCACAATGTTAAAGGGGTCATCGGATGCAAAGTTCACTTTTACATGTTGTTTAAACATTAATGTGTGTTGTCAGTTTATTTACAAATCTACCCTATAATGATGATAATTCATTTTAATTAATCTGTAAAAATAATATCCCCTTTTTCAAATCGAGGTGTCACACCGACAGAGGCCGCTCCCACAATAGTTGATTGACATAAGCGTCTTACCTCAGACCCACCTAAATCAGCTGTAACAGTCCAACCTTCATTGTTTCGATGCCGGAGCAGGTATGTAAATTAGACAAGAATATCTCAGATTGAGTGATTGAGGTGTTGTGTTGCTGGATGTAATAATGAACATAGTGGTCGTCATTTACTCCCGACATCTGAGCCGCTGAAGATGCAGTAGATTACGTTTGTTTGTGAAGGGAATGCACCTCCTGATCTACATGAATGCATCTATGTTCACGCAAATCATTGGTGATCCAGCTTCACCTACAGCAGAAAAGGTTTTTTTTTATAAATCTCGGCAATCACCTTTCCTAATAACGTGCTAGTTAGCAAGTTTCAAGGTTAAAATAAACAATCTCTCAGAGTACAGCTCATCACTCCACAGAGAGAAGAGAGGGGCGGGGCAAGCAGAGCTCATTTGCATTTAAAGAAACAAATCCTCAGATTTTTGCAGAGCTCAGAACCATGCCTATTCCATGCCAAAACCACCGTGTTGGCTTTTGAATTCCTTTATATACAAAGGCGACTTAAGGCAGTTAATGCATGTGTTTGCCATAGGAAACTTTGATAACATTGCTGACTTGCTAATATTGCTGGTGAGAAACCAATTGGTGGAACACAACTTGCACCAGTTGCAAAAGCCAAAATCTTAAACTAAAAAGTTAAAGGCTAACTATTATAAAAAGACTCATGCTGGCAGTTTAGTTTGAAAGAGAGCAGTTTCCATAAACAATTGGCAATGTGAAACCAAACTAATGCTGCTGGGGACACAAATTATATTATTATATATCATTTTTGGTACGGTTTATGCTTCCCAAAATTAGATAAAATTATTTCTCAGCACTTGATTAATCATTTGAGCAGCCACTTTGAAAATCCAATCCAAAGCGGTGTCCGAAACCGCTCACTATCCCCTATATAGTGCACTATATCGGGTGTTGGCAATTTTGTAGTGCTGTCCGAATTCTGAGTGAACGACTTCATTCCCTACATTCGTTCACTACTTTTTGCCCACAATGCATTCTGATTTCGAGTGTACAGGATCTCTGGTTTTATGGTCCTAAATGTTGATTTAGGTTTTCCTGTGGAACTCTGCTTCTTGTTTAGTTTGGCACAGTTCTGATCACTTTATCACTGTCTGATTCACAACATCCTAGAAACTTATTCTTTACAATCACAGCACACAGTTTGTACAAACTAAAGATTTTGGTTTACCGCACCTAGTTATTTGAATACTTCACAAAATGAATTGAAGATGCTAAATGAAGTTTGGTGTCAATGTGTACTTTTAAATCTTTGATCTGTGACCTATTATAGGAAGAATCAAAATACAAATGTTTTAAGTATGTATTGGTATTGTGTTGTTTGGTTATTGTAATACCGTTGCAACCTATGTGGGTACTCATCCTGGCCGAGGCCCTTAAAATCTTGAAAGAGATTTTAAATCTTAGTATTCTCATCTCATTTTTTAAACGTAAGAACAATACAAAAATGTAAATGTGCATTATATAAATGAAATCAGCTTAACTACTTAAGGTAAAAACACCTAGGATCAGTATTGATTAATTAACTTGTTTATTGCAACAACATTTAATCTTTTTCTTATCAAACAACCATATAAACAAATGGCTCGACACAACCCGTACCGGGGGGAGAGCCGTTTATTCATTTTTCCACCCCTGAATGAAAAATGAAAAATCAAGCTGAATTCTTGTTTTTAATTTTTCTGGAAAAAAAGAAAAAAAAGAAGAAAAAAAAAACAAACAAGAAAAAAAAAACACAAAAGTTTATTTTAACAAAGCTATTTTCTCAAGTTTCTTCTTCCAATATTAAATAAAAAACAAATAGAGGAATAATACACGGATTAGTCTACCACAAATGTGTTCTTTATTCGTTTTCTATTCGATCTACTTTTCTTTGTGTTTATTACTTCTAACTATTATTATTATTGTAAAAAAATAATAACCAGGACTTGTAACAGCACTTACATGCTATTGCTTTTTTGTTGGTTTGATTGATTCTATTTGTCCTCAATTTTAAATTGCTTTGGATAAAAGTGTCTGCTAAAAGACTAATTGTAAATTTAAATGCTTATAGGCAAAGGAGACGGTTCGATGTAGATGTATACAAAAGACGAATGCTGCACATAAAAGAAAGGGTCATGAAGGTGGACAATCAGTTTTGGTCCACATTTAGCAGCAGTGTGAACGTTAACTCAGAAATGCAGATATGAATGAATTCTCTCCACTGTGAACTCTCATGTGAATTTTGATGCTACATTTATGACTAAAACTCTTTTCACATAGTTGACAACAGTTCTCTCTTGATTAAGTTCTTGTGTGCTAATTAAGGTGGTCTTTAGGTATCGTCACATCCGGTGTAGACACGGTGTAAGGCTTCTCAGCAGTGTGAAATCTTGTGAAGTTTCCTTTTGGAGTGAAACTTCTGCCACTGTTTACAGATAAAATGTCTTTCTCCAGTGTGAATCCTCATGTGGACGTTAAGGTTTTGTTTTTGCCTAAAATTATTTCCACACTGTTGGCAGGTGAACTAGCTCTCTCCACTGTGAGTTCTCATATGGCATTTAAGGTTGCTTTTATGTGCAAAACTTTGTGTACAGTGTGAGCAAATGTAAGGCTTCTCTCCAGTGTGAATTCTCATGTGGATTTCAAGGTTTCCTTTTTGAGTAAAACCTTTTCCACACTGATTACAGGTAAAATGTCTTTCTCCAGTGTGAATCCTTGTGTGTACTTTAAGGTTTTGTTTTTGAGTGAAATTCTTTCCACACTGATGGCAGGTGAACAAGCCCTCTCCACTGTGAATCCTCATGTGGCAATTAAGGTTGTTTTTCTGTGTAAAACTCTGTCCACATTGAGAGCAAGTGTAAGGCCTTTCTCCTGTGTGACTCCTTAAGTGGACATCAAGGTTTCCTTTCTGAGTGAAACTTTTTCCACACTGTTTACATAAAAAACGTCTCTCTCCACTGTGAGTTCTCATGTGGGAGTTAAGGTTGCTTGTATGTGTAAAACTCTGTCCACACTGAGAACAAGTGTAAGGCTTTTCTCCAGTGTGAGTTCTCATGTGGATTACAAGGGTTCCTTTTTGAGCGAAACTCTTTCCACACTGTTGGCAGGTGTAGGGCTTCTCTCCAGTGTGAACACTCATGTGGACCTTAAGACGTCGTTTTCGACTAAAACTCTTTCCACAGTGATGGCAGGTAAAAATCCTGTTAGATTTTATCTTCTTTTCTCTAATTTTTAAATGATCTTTCTCATTCTGCTCTTTCTCTTCCATATCCTTCAGCTCTTGACTCTCCTCAATCAGGTCTAGAAAAAAAACAAATACAAAAGCGGTTTAATGGCACAAAGAAACCAACATCAAAACCAAGATAAGGCATCAAAGTCTACTGAAAAATGCATTTCTTGTAATCTCAGAAACTCTTTGCTTCTAAACGTCTTTTAACTTATTTGATTTTTTTTTTTATTCAAGTTGCATTTTCTGTATAAAGTCAGATAATTGTATGGAAGAGAGTGGTAAAATGGTTGCATTTGTAATGGTCACTATTAAAGGAACTCAACTTAGCCTGATAGTTAGCCTAGCTTCCCAACGTAAGTTGCCAAAGTGACTTGGCTTGACAATAAGCAAATACCATATCATTTGACAATAAGTAAGATCAACTGAAATAAGCCTGGCTTATTTTGTAATCTACTTGTATGAAACAGGTCTCTGTCAGCTTTAATCTTTCTTAAGATCAAGTTGCGACTATATCATTGTTGTCCAAAATCACAATCTATGGATGCGAAGCTAACGGCGAACACTGTCTGGAAGCTAAACACATTCCACCAGCGAAATCTCTGGTGCATTCTCAAGATCCAGTATGCTGACTACATCACCAATGCAAAAGTCTTGCAGCGGGGACAACTTGAAGGCTTCTAAAAGCCTTCAAGATAAAATCACACAAGCTGCATCCCAATTCATAGGCTACATCAAGTTCAAGTGTGTATTTGAAGGCCGACTACATCACAGCAGCGTGATGAAGACCGTCCCAATTCACGATGCATCCTCCGAAGGCTGCATTCGAAGGGCGATTGAGTCACAACAAATGCTGCCGCAATTCGAACACGACTTCACATGCACCCTCCGTTTTGCTGGCAAATGAAAGATACACCAGAAGGATCCTTTGCAGCCTACCCTATGCCACAATTCATGGCGCACCGGTGACGACGGGGCTTTTCTTTAAACAAAATAGTTTGATTTAAAAATTATTTTTTAGATTTAGATTTATTTTGTAGTGCTATCATGAAAGATAGTCCACATTTGTTTTAGGCAATCTTGAGAATCCAAAAAATATGATTTCTGGAGTATTTTGTATGCAATTCTTGCTGTGTCATGCTTTCTAACCAAGAGTGCAGCCCTATCTTAATAGTTTTCATAAGTCTTTATTTTTCTCTTCTTTTAGAACAGTTCTGGAGAAAATGGAGCTGCTGGGAAACTTAAAAATGAAATGAAGTTATTCTGTACATCGCTTTTGATATTGACAAGCTATTTGTAAATTAAGCAAAGTAATTTCTGTACATGGTACAATTTTTTTCATTAAAAGCTGAAACTTGTAAATAAAAAAACAAGAATTAGAGAAATTCTGGAAAATTGTTTATTTTTGCAAAGCAAGCTGTAATTTGTAAATGACAAATTCTTCTATACAATTTTTTTTGCCTCTAAATAACATTTGAAAATTAAAAACATACAAATTTAATGTATGCATTAAAATCTTAAGTAAAAGTATCCTTCATACTGTAATATACTTTATGTATTATGCTGAAGAAGCATTTTATATATGCATTAATGGTCTTGCATTAATATTTACTGCTGCAATACTGTATACTGTATGTTGCATTTACTTCTGAATATGTCAATGGTTGTTACATTTAAAATAGTTTTGGAAATTTAATGTACAGTACAGACCAAAAGTTTCAAAGTTTTCCCAATTTTTCGGACTGACTGACCGACCTTCATTTCTTAAAGTAATGATGGCCACTCGTTTTTCTTTACTTAGCTGCTTTTTTCTTGCCATAATACAAATTCTAACAGTCTATTCAGTAGGACTATCAGCTGTGTATCCACCTGACTTCTGCACAACACAACTGATGGTCCCAACCCCATTTATAAGGCAAGAAATCCCACTTATTAAACCTGACAGGGCACACCTGTGAAGTGAAAACCATTTCAGGTGACTACCTCTTGAAGCTCATCAAGAGAATGCCAAGAGTGTGCAAAGCAGTAATCAAAGCAAAAGGTGGCTACTTTGAAGAACCTAGAATATGACATATTTTCAGTTGTTTCACACTTTTTTGTTATGTATATAATTCCACATGTGTTAATTCATAGTTTTGATGCCTTCAGTGTGAATCTACAATTTTCAAAGTCATGAAAATAAAGAAAACTCTTTGAATGAGTGAATGAGAAAGTGTGTCCAAACTTTTGGTCTGTACTGTACATACTTAAGGAATGCATTACACTCCACCACTTTGTTATTTTGCAAATGAAACGAACAAAGTTCATTGCTGGAATATTAACAAATAGTTGCCAATCAAAGGCTGCTTCCAAAGGACTGTTGGAACCATGACAGCTGCCATTGATGAGCGGCATTAACGTTTGTAAGTGAACTTTTATACTGCATAAAACTTGAATTTATTGAAAACCTGTCTCTCCATTAATAATACAATAAACAACATAAAAATCACATTTTAGTAAGATACAAGTCAACAATTAACCACTTTATATTTTGTAAGTTTAAACCTAATACTTACTTTTACGGTACAGTTCGGTAATTAAAAGTCAAAAACTAACAGTTCAGGTTCCAGTCATTTTCATTTTCATAAACAAATATCATCTATTGCGGCTCTCTTCTCGCACCGATGCTATGTGACAGAAGCAGCAATCGGGAACACCTGGTGGCGCAATTAGGAAATCCTGCGAAGGCTAGACTGGGAGTGTCCTTCATAGGCCAAATCAGCCGCATCCTTCGAAGGATCCGTCCTCGGAAGGCTGCAGTCATTGAAATAAGACGCAGTTAACGTTATGACTCAGGCTAGTTGGGCATATCCTACGAATGCAATGACAATGCTTTGGTGCCCCCTAGAGCCCAAGCGTGGCCGATCCTGCACCACCTGGCACCAAATATTTACCATCGCTTTTAAGCTTGCCGGCATATCCTGGGACGAAGCTGAAGTGCAGGCAGAGGACTGTCAACGGAGACCCCACAAGTATAGAGAGCCACAGAGCACAGTATTACAACACAGTCCTCTAAATTCCTCTGATTTCACTGCTATGACAGTGTCTTGTGAAATCAATTACGCATAGGAAAAACCTTAAAGACACTGTTCTAACATGAATTTTACACTATGCAAATAAACCTTATGCCAGAGAAGAGCTGACCACCTCTGACAGCATGAGCCAATCAAAATGCAGGATCTGAAAGGCACCATTTTGCAAATCCCTCCTTTTAAAGAAAGATTAAAAAGGTTCTCTCTAATACAAAGAAGTGTGCTTAGCTATGTTGTTGCTCCAAGGTCCCAAGCTACTCTAAAGCTCTGAGCCAGGGGTTCTCAACTTGAGGTCTAATTTCTTGCAACTCTAATCAAACACACTTGAACAAACTATTCAAGGCCATCAGAATTACTAGAAAGTTACTGCCAGGTGAGTTTGCTCAAGGTTGGAGGTAAGCTCTGCAGAAATATGGACCCCGAGGGCCAGAGTTGAGAACTAACCCCTGCTCTAAGCTCTCACCCTAAGTCCAAAGTTGGTTGTTCTGGAAGGCAGTACTAAGGAATTTTGTAAGAAGCAAATTTTGGGATTTTGGGAACAGCAACAGCGACCACAAGCTCAGTGCAGCCCATCTTCTGTGCACGGGTGGCAGCTTGTGGCAAACAAGTCACCCATTTTTAATTGTTCTTTGCAAACAGTAATAGGATATTGAGGATTCATTTTATTCTGGATCCTTACAGAATGATGGAAGGTGATATTAGCAAATCTAGTAGTCCGAATTAACACAAATTATGCTCGAGAAACTTGTCACTAGAGGTCGACCGATACTGGATTTTATCAATACCGATAACTAGGTTGGACCACACTAGCCAATACCGATAAATCGACTGATAATTTTAGAAATGGATACGGAATGGAAAATAAATATAGGGACTTTGCTGTATAACGACAACCTTCTCGGCCGCTCCAGCAACGGACCCAAATCAGAAAAAAATCGGTCGACTTCTACTTGTAACCCTTGCAATGGGGCCTTAAGGGTTCTTCTCTCTTGCACAAGGAGAGTACTTCTTAGCTGTGCTATTTATGACACTGTGAAAATGAACTAAAATGTGCTTTTAATTAAAAAAGTGCTTAAGTGTACTAGAGAATGAAAGATGGGTTCAAGTGTACTACAAGTGGTAACTAAATACATTTTTAAATTTTAGTTCATTTTAGTTTATATTTATGGTGTCCCAAAAAAGCACAGCTGTGCTGCAAACAACATTAACAGCTTTAACTTGTCTATGCTGGCAAATGACCACAGTATTAAGTGGAATAATGCACGGCTAACTTTGCATTAAATAATTTTAATAGACTTCGCGTTGGGTCGCCTCCTTGTCGTGCATTGAAATTGTTTAAAGCACAGCTAAGATGTGTATTATCCCTTACTGAATGTATGACAATAATGAACAATAATGAAGTAGGGTCTTTCTCAGCTGTACTTGAAGGCAGCATTAGTATCTGTCTGGTCATGTGATCTCAACATGTGTGTACACATGAGGCTCCATGTCAAATAAAACCACTTAAATTAGGAAACTCACATGACATTCTTCAAAAATATACACTGAATATAGAGACTGACATTTTAATAATCAAATGAGAATGAAAACCAACCTGTTTGTTCCTCTGTATCTTCTTGTTTCAGACTGAACACTTCTGCAATCCTTATGTCGTCAATCTTCACGTCTTCATTCTCCTCTTTAACAGACGCCATCTCTATAATTGTGTCACGTGGATCTGAGAAAAAATGAACAGAAAGAAAAACAGATCCAAACTAAACTCAATCAGTTCCCCAGTTCATAGTCAGCACACTGATAATGGAGTCGGTCACAGTAATAGTTAATGGCCTGAAATAAATTACTGAACTAATTATATACAGACAATTCATACACATTTGTTTAGATACTAAATTATCTGTAATTTAGTCATTAGATAAACTTCAAAAACATTATTTCCAGTTGGTTTGTAAGAATTGTTTGTTGTTGCATTTACAGTTTTGAGCAGCAGGTGACGTCAGCAATTAGAGTGTTTCATCAGTGAAATCAACTCTTTAAACTAACAAGCAATTTCAGAAAGCTCAGTTTTCTCATAACAAAAACAAATCCATAAAGATCAAAACTATTAAAAAAATAAACTGGAAATGTTCACATCTCATGCCAGAGGAAAAATATAAATGTACGTTTCTTTTTCACAAAACGTGCAGCTGTAATCTATATTCAGATAAAAACACTCTTGTTTGTTTCACAGGAATCTCCGTCAATATTTGTCAGTGACTGAATTGAATTCGTGTTTACTACAAACTGATTTAGTGAAACGAGATGCAGCTCATCTTTCATTTATTTGCTGATGTGTTTTACTCTTACAAAAAACGTGCATTAACGTCAGTTAAGAACATTGCAGTATAAGCGTAAACAACAATTAAATCATTTTACATCGTTAGCGTTGACTTTGAGAGTTAAACAAACCTTTCTTCAGCAGAATCACAACGCACGAGCGCGGCGCAGCCTTATGACGTCACATCACCGCGCCAAAATAAAAGTCCTGCTCAAACACAAATGTTAAAAGTGCTGGAACATTCACTTACAACAAAAGTAAACTATAAAACATGTATTCAGAGTTTTTTTTAATACATGTGTAAAGACACGTTGTCTAGTTGTACACTGAAAATAACTGCTAATGAAAGATTGTAAAGCACATCTAGTAAGATTTCTAAAAGTCAAAATGGTAAACTATCAGATTTGTCAATAAAACTAAATCTTTGGGTATGGAAGACATTTTCTGCCAATTTTAAATAAATCAATTTAATTATAAAAATGAAAACCATATGAAAAATTTCTTATAAAAAGATATTTGCAAAATACCAAAATTGAAAATGAAGTTAAATGATTAAATTTTCACTGTGACAATCCATTTTCCCTGACAAATCAAAAAAATATAATGCAGTTGGTGATTTGAAATTTCATTTTCACTGCAATCTCAAGGCAAAGCTGCCAATAAATGAAAAGGAAAACTTCAAAAAACAAAAAAAAGCAAATCCAGTTTTTACAAAGCTTTTTATTAATGCTCATGCAATAGTGACACAATTCAAAATAAAATTGTAAAGTTTATTTTTTGTTTTATTGTCTTTTATTTCACAGATTTCACAGTTAAAAAAATATATGATTCTGTAAGTCATAAGGCTTAACAGCTCATAACAATGACTATTATAACTTCTATTTCTAATGGAATTCAATATTTTAATCTTTGCAGGAACTGCAATTAACATTTATAAACTTCTTCCTATACTTAAAGAAACAGACATTTACTAACTGAAATTGTTATTTCAGTAATTTAATATTGACTAAAAATATTACAAAGGTATGAAAACAGCGACTTGACAAAGATTTAATCCATTTCTAAAACTTAACATGCTTAATATAAACCTGCCTAACAATGAAAAATGTATCTTTAAATGTGTCTATATATACACCTTCCACAAGACATACAGATGCATCTCAAAAAATTAGAATATCATGAAAAATTTCTTTTTGTTTGTAACATTTCAAAAACTGAAACTTTCATATATTCTAGATTCATTACATGTAAAGTAAAACATTTCATAAGTTTTAATTTTAATTGTTAGAGCTTACAGATCATAAAAGTCAAAACTCCAGTATCTCGAAATATTAGAATTTGAGGTTAATTAAATGTCCATCCTTACAGTATAAATTCTGGGTATCTCTTGTTCTTTAAAACCACAGTAATGTTGAAGACTGCTACATGACAGCGGTCCAGAAGACAATCATTGACACCCTCCACAAAGACAGTAATTCACAGAAGGTCATTACTGAAAGGGGTGGCTGTTTACAGAGTGCTGTATCAAAGCATATTAAATGCAAAATTGACTAGAAGGAAGAAATTGGGTAGGAAAAGGTGCACGTGCAACAGAGATGAGCGCAAGCTTGAGAAAACTGCTACCGTTGAACCTGAAACTATTCTACCACCTGACATGAGTCCGATCTGGAACCTGGACGAGGACATCCGTAATGCCACCCTCCAGGAGCCTGCACCGCCGGAGTGCCCAGAAGGGAAAATCTATGTGCCTCGCTCCCAACGTCAAAACCTTCTGAGCACCACTCATGAATCTCCAGGCTCAGGACATCCAGGCAGCAGACGGACCCTCTCGCTCCTTCAGGCTCGGTACTGGTGGCCCAGTATGCACCGTGATATCTCCAGGTACGTCCAGAGCTGCTCAGGCTGTGCCATGTCTAACACTCATCGTCATCTACCTGCAGGAAAACTGGTCCCACTCCCAATACCACAGAGGCCCTGGTCCCATATTGGAGTGGACTTTGTGACCGTTCGTTCTAATTCTGAAGGTAACACTTGCATACTGGTAACTGTGGACAGATTCTCCAAATCTTGTCAACTTTAAAGGGACTACCTACAGCCATGGAAACTGCCATACATCTGTTCCAGCATGTCTTTGGCAACTTTGGGTTACCAGAGGAGATTGTGTTGGACTGGGGTCCTCTATTCATCTCTCGTGTTTGGAAGGCCTTCAAGCTCCTTGGCATCTCTGTTAATCTGTCTTCTGGTTATCTGTGCTCTGGCTATACTGCCAGCAGCTGAGTCCCCCACTACATAGGTCCTTTCAAGATCCTGAGACAGATCAACAACGTGACATACCAGCTTCAGCTCCCACCCAGGTACCGCATTCACCCCACCTTTCATGTATCACTTCTTGAGCCATTTTCTCCCTCTACCACAGACACCACCGAAGCTGAACCCCCTCCTCCCGAAGTCCTGGACTAACCCTCCATCTACACGGTCCATGAGATCCTGGATCTCCTGCAAACTACCTGGATATCTCGTTTCATTTCTCTACGTACTCATTTCATCAACTCAACATATGCACAGACTTTCAGATAAGCATTCCATTTGTTCATCCCTTACTTGCACTTCAGAATATCATCATTGTCAATAAAGCTCCCTGTTGGTTTGCACCTAATCTCTGTTTCTGGTCTCATCCTTGTAACAATGCAACACTAGTGCACCTAGATTGGTGCAACCATTTTTTTTTGCAACCATCACTTTTTTTTCACATTTTGGTGCCAGTCTAGGGTGAAGGTGCAACATGAAAGAATGCGAGGACACGGAGGAGTTTTGAAAAGCAATTGAACAGTATTTTAATGAAAACATTTTTTTTTTTAAATACAAGTGGGGGAATTATGACTTCAGGAGCCGACAAGGCCAAAATAACAAACAGAAAGGAACTATTATTTTATCCCTCTAAATTCCGTAGTTTACAAAAGAAAAGAAAATACAATTATATCCTTAACTCCCTGTGCAAAAAACAATCAATAAAAGGTTTCAACAAAAATGGCATCAGTCTCCCTGCCTCCCCAAGAATACCATATACATACAATTATTCACATGTAGCAAACAAGTCCAAACAGGGGTAATCTAGAATCAAAGTCAAACAGGCGGTAGTCAGAATTATGAATTGTTGGCACTTACTAACACACTACACACTAACTAACAAACACACTAACTAACAAACAACAATCAACAGTCTCTCACATTTAAACACTCAAAAAGAACACACAGAATCTAAGTCTTACTAACACATGCAACTAACAGAGCGATGGAGTAGCAAACGAGCACAAAGCTGAAGCAGGAAGTGATGATGGGATCTTTTATAGGCAGCAGGGAGTCAGCTGACCAGGCAGGGCATGGCACCAGTTAGAGTACAGGAACCAATCAGACGTCATCCTGCACAGAAACATACACTTCCCAAAAACAGAACAAAACACTGAAATAAAACATAAGAGACGTAACAATCACTCCAGATGCCAATTGAAGATGCACCACTGTTTGACAGCCGACCTCTTCACTGCTGAATAATACGCAGGAAAGTCCTAAAGCTTTTTGCCTTCTAAGCATTTTTAATTCTGTCCAATGGTATGAAACATTTGAATATTGGAACTGAGTTTACCTTATATAACCTTAAACAATCCTGATTTCAACTGTAATTTAAAATCAATTCAAATCAACAGACATTCTGTAATTAGTAAGACATATGTGTCCATTAACCATTTCAGAATAAATGCAAATGTCATCTGTGGTGTTGTGAATCTTTCTTCCTCATCCGCATGCTGTAGTATCTTAAAATATTTTTGAATATTCATATCTGCTGAGTATGCAAAACAAGGAATTTTAAGCTAAGCCAACCTAGTCTATGAAGCTGCTTTATTTGGTGCATGCTTGTAAGATATCTGAAGTTTCTGTATTATTTATTTAAAATGAAGAGTAAAATAAAAACAAGGTTAAATTCACCAATTTATCAGGGTTAATGTTAAGGCCTGTTCACATCACGAGTGATATCTATAACTACAGTTGTTTCTAATGAAGAGAGTCATAGAAAGAAATATAAAAGATCATTATCCAAAATATATTGATTTTGCAATGAATACAAATGAAAAGCATTCTGGTTTTATATTGAAATAATCATTTATATAAGGAAACCTACCTTGTTAATTTAGTGCTGTCACATGACCCACATTTACCATGGTAAAAGCTCAAACAGTGGTATGTAGATGAAGAGAGTCAAGTATGCAAAAAATCATAAAGGACCAGTATCAGAAATACATTGATTTTACAGTGTATGCAAATGAAAAAAATGCAGATTTTATATTGTAATCAACATTTAGATACAGGAACCTACCTTTTTAATTTAGTGTTGTCACATGACCCACATTTACCATGGTAAAAGCCCAAATATTGGCATGTAGATGAAGAGTTGAACATAGAAAGACACACAAAGGGACCAGTATCAGATATACAATGATTTTACAGATTATTCAAATGAAAAACTTTTTAATTTTATATTGTAATAAACATTAGGGTTATTCATGATACCTTGTTAATTTAATGTTGTCACATGACCCACATTTACCATGGTAAAAGCTCACACAGTGGCATGTAGATGAAGAGAGTCAAGCATAAAGAGAAACCCAAAAGGCCAGTATCAGAAATACATTGATTTTACAGTGTATACAAATTAAAAAATTCTGATTTTATATTGTAATAAAGATTTAGATATGAGAACCTACCTTCTTAATTTAGTGTTGTCACATGACCCACATTTCCCATGGTAAAAGCCCAAATATTGGTATGTAGATGAAGAGTTGAACATAGAAAGAAACACAAAGGATCAGTATCAGAAATACATTGATTTTACTGTGTATACAAAGATAACTTTTTTTTAATAAAGACATATATGAAAAATATGTTTTTGTGGTTAAGGTAAACATAAGTTAATGATTATTTAATGTATTTCCATAGAGATTTACATTCATGGGAAGACTTGTTCTTCCTATTCGTGCACATGAACCGAAGACAAGAACTGAAGACTACAGCAACTCTATTCTGTGTTCCAATGCATGACATCATAATAGTCATAGAATGTTCAGGTGCAAATCAACATGGCTGCAGCTCCATGAGTCACACACAGTCTACTGTTGTACAATCCTACCAAAGAGCTAAAATACAGTACATAGCACAAGCATGTAGTCCAGAACACATGTCCCTGATTAAATAGTCATCACCTTTGGTTCTTATTAGTGTGTGCTGCATCAATAACTTTTATAAGCCTGAGTATCTCAGAGTTTTTAAGTGGAAAAATTGAACATTCATTCCTTTCATAAAAAAAGTCAAGCACAGAAAAGAAACACAGAAGACCAGCATCAAAAAATACATTGATTTTATGGTGTTTTCAAATGAAATACATTTTATCTCTCTACCATATTGTCTGTGATACTAGCTTTGTAAGTATTATTCTATCAGTTGTATAAACTGCATAGCAACAATCCAGCAACCATCCAAATCAACCTAGCAATCAACTGAATACCCTAGCAACCACAAAGTGACACCCTAGCAACTAACCTGAGTACCCTAGCAACCGGACAGCAACATCGTAGCAACTATCTTAAATGATGAGTAACTGTGTTACATGTGTGTAGTTTCAATTGTTTTTTTCTCTTTAAAAAGATTTGTCGGAAGTGTTATGTGTTTTTGTATTTGAGTAGATCCCCTACACCTACACACTGTATCAGTGGGCCTATAAGAAGTCTTGTTGCCAGATTGGTGCGGCGACATTTTTCAGCAGTGGTCCAGTTGAGTTTTCCTTGGTTGTGTTTTCCTGACTATGTATCCCCAATTTATTTATTTTTTTTATCTGGAAATAAAATCACTATTATTGCATTAAAAAAACTTATTTTGACAAAAGTTTACCACTTCATGCTGAGGGACAGTTTTTTAATTATGCCACATTCTGATTATCAAGTCTGAAAATAGTGTTATAAAGGGGAGTTGGGGCATTGCAGTACTGAGCTGTTCGCCAATCTCAACGCAGTGAGACAGCTAGCCAATCACAACACATTTTGTTTTTCGGAAGGCGGGCCTTTATTAAACCCAGAACTAATTGAGCTATTTGTGCCAGGCAGGGAGAAATGTATTGTAATAATGTAAATTATGTTAAAATATAATGTTTTTTTTGAATCACCAAGAATGGGAGCATGTTCTAGTACACCCCCAAAACAAAATCAAGAATTTGTAAAAGAGCATGATAGGACCCCTTTAATTATTTGAGCAGCCACTTTCAAAATCCAATCCAAGTCTTCTAAAATCACACTGTAGGAGTTTCTTCTTTTCAACATAAATGAAGATATGTTGAAGAATGTTGGTAACCAGACAGTTGATGGTTATGGAGGATGAGAAATGTATAAAAGTATACTTAAATGAATGAATAAATACATAAATGCAGATATAAGTAAATAAATAACTAAATGTAGAAATACATAAATAAATGAAGAAATAAATGTAGAAATGACTGATTAATTAAATGAATAAATACATGTAAAAATAACTTAATAATAAATAATTAAATGAAGACATTCCTAATTACATGAATAAATAAATGCTGAAATAATAAAAAATAAATAAATGCAGAAATGCATTAAAAAATTGTACTATTTTTGTACCATTATTTTTACATGTATGTATTTCTACATTTCTGTATTTCTGTGTCCATATGTTAATAAGGTAGGCGGTGCTAACCTTTCTCAATGCAGGATTGGTTAAACAGGATCGCTATAGTAATGGCTGTACTACTGTGGACACTACTAGTTCTGTTAAATATGGCAGGTTTATGAAGTACCAGTGCTAATGACTTGTGTTTAAAGGAGAAGTACACTTCCAAAACAAAGATTCTCATATAATTTACTCACCCCCTTGTCATCCAAGATGTTCATGTCTTTTTTTCCTCAGATGTAAGGAAATTAAGTTTTTTGAGGAAAACATTTCAGCATTTTTCTCCATATAATGGACTGATATGGTGCCCCGATTTTGAACTTGTATATACTATATAAATTCAATTTATATATTAACAAATGGTCAAAACATATAGTACCATATAAAATTTTGATATATATTGTTAACATATATGGTCATATATAATACAATATACCATTTTAATACCCTTTTCATAACATGCAATAACATATAGAAATTAACCATATACATACTTTAAATATATCTTTATATACAAATTTTACTGTGGGAAAATATATATATATACACGTTATATATACTTACAGATATTCAGAAGATGGATATATGTGATAATATATTGCCCTATATTTAACATATATGACAGTATCACTACTGATACAGGGACATATGTCATATATCACATTTCCGTATTGGATGAACTAGATTTTAAGTGATACTACAACTTAGTGACAGTACTCTCTTAGCAACAAGACAATGAATAAGGTAAGTGGATTATTTTATTATCTTTCATTTTAATTGTTTTTAAACCTTTTCTGTGACCCCAGAAAACAACATTTCCCACGTAACACCAGGAGAAGACTAGAGCAACTTTACAGAACTTGTTTTTATAAACCACATCACAGTTGACTCAAAAAGTAGCATTCTGAAAAAATACAATCATAAAACTCATGTGTATTAGAAATACTTCACTTGCACTGAAGTGGATCTTCGGAAGTGAATGAGTGCCGTCAAAATGACAGTCCAAACAGCTGATAAATTTACTCATTCACTGCAGTGCAAGTGATGCTAAATTTCTCCAGATCTGTTCTCTTTTATATCCTGGATGTAGAATAACAGTATGATTTGCTACATTGTGATGCCTACTTGACTGCTGTTTATTGGGGTCTGTGTGCTGTGGATCTCATTGTTGCAGTCTGTATCAGGATTCCCCTGGTCAAGCTGTAAATTGCATTTACAATTATGATTTGTCCTTTTTTAGTACAGTGGGGAAAGGAGCAGGAATCTGTTTCGACAGCCTTGAAGATGAAGCGCTGTAGGATGCTGATCTCCTGAAGCACCAAGGGTCCTAAGATCTGGAACACGCAGATGTGGCCCTGGAGTAGGTGCTGAAGGTCCTGAACACGCAAGCAAAAGTACCTGAAGTGAAGGTTTGCTTGCCGGAGCTTAACCTTGTTGCGAATGTCTGTGTGTCTTTTGCCTCTCTGGGCTAGAGACTCAGAACTTGGTCAATCTGCTTTGTCTCTCTAGGATGGAGACGCAGGACACTGCATCTGTTGTTGTCTCACTGGACGAATACTCTGAACGTAGATTTTCTCTTTCCTCGCAGGCTGGAGGCTCAGAACATGGTCATATCTGTTGCTGCCTCAAAAGCTGGAGATTTGGACTTGGTATCTGTTATTGTCTCACCTTTGTAGGCCTGAGACTCAGAACAATGGTTGTTCTGTTAGTGTCCTTTCTTTTACAAGACTCAGACTCAGAACTGTGTATCTGTATCTCTGAACGGGAGACTGAGAACGGAGGTGTTTCTGCTATGGTCTCATCCTCGTTGCAGGGCTCAAACTCAGAACGGAGGTTGATCTGTTGCTGCCTTCCCTTTAGCAGGCCGCAGACTCAGAACAGTGTAGCTGGTTATACTCACCCCCTTGTCATCCAAGATGTTCATGTCTTTCTTTCTTTAGTCATAAAGAAATTATGTTTTTTTTAAGGAAAACATCTCAAGATTTTTCTCCATATAATGGACTGCTATGGTGCCCCGAGTTTGAACATCAGTTTAAATGTGGCTTCAAACGATCCCAGCCGAGAAAGAAGGGTCTTATCTAGCGTAACAATCGGTTAATTTCATTTTAAAAAATACAATTTATATACTTTTTAATGTCAAATGCTTGTCTTGTCTTCCTCTCCCTGAACTCTATATTGTAGCTCAAGACAGTTAGGGTATGTCGAAAAACTGACCGTATTTTCTCCCTCAATTTCAAAATCGCCCTATATCGTTGTTTTACCTTTTTGGTTAAGGGTGTTTGATCTTCTTTGCATGTTCACGTTCACGTAGGATGATTTTTAAATGATTTTTGAAGCTGAGGGAAAAAATAAAATTGAAGTTTTTCGACATACCCTAACTCTTGAGCCAGAATACACAGATAACCGATCGTTTCGCTAGATAAGTCCCTTCTTTCTTGGCTGGGATCGTTTGAAGCCGCATTTAAACTACATTTTGGAAGTTCAAACTCGGGGCACCATATCAGTCCATTATATTGGAGAAAAATGCTGAAATGTTTTCCTCAAAAAACAATTTCTTTATGACTGAAGAAAGACATGAACATCTTGGATGACAAGGGGGTGAGCATATTATATGTGAATCTTTGTTTTGGAAGTGGATTTCTCCTTTAACTCAGATATGCAGATATGAATGAATTCTCTCCACTGTGAACTCTCATGTGAATTGACGCTACATTTATGGCTAAAACTCCTTCCACACCGTTTACAGACAAAATGTCTTTCTCCAGTGTGAATCCTCATAAGATTTTGCTTTTGAATGAAATCATTTCCACACGGTTGACAGGTGAACTAGCTCTCTCCATTGTGAGTTCTCATATGGCAATTAAGGTTGCTTTTATGTGTAAATCCTTGTCCACACTGTGAGCAAATGTAAGGCTTTTCTCCAGTGTGAATTCTCATGTGGACTTCAAGGTTTCCTTTTTGCGTAAAACCTTTTCCACACTGATTACAGATAAAATGTCTTTCTCCAGTGTGAATCCTCATGTGAACGTTAAGGTTTTGTTTTTGAGGGAAATTCTTTCCACACTGTTGGCAGGTGAACAAGCCCTCTCCACTGTGAATCCTCATGTGGGAAGTAAGGTTGGTTTTCTGTGTAAAACTCTGTCCACATTGAGAGCAGGTGTAAGGCCTTTCTCCTGTGTGACTCCTTATGTGGGCATCAAGGTTTCCTTTCTGAGTGAAACTCTTTCCACACTCATTACAGATAAAATGTCTTTCTCCAGTGTGAATCCTCATGTGGACTTCCAGGTTTTGTTTTTGAAAGAAATTCTTTCCACACTGTTGGCAGGTGAAGCAGCTCTCTGAACTGTGAGTTCTCATGTGGCAGTTAAGGTCACTTGTATATGTAAAACTCTGTCCACACTGAGAGCAAGTATAAGGCTTTTCTCCGGTGTGAGTTCTCATGTGGACTGCAAGGGTTCCTTTTTGAGCAAAACTCTTTCCACACTGTTGGCAGGTGTAGGGTTTCTCTCCAGTGTGAACACTCATGTGGACCTTAAGATGTTGCTTTCGATTAAAACTCTTTCCACAGTGATGGCAGGTAAAAATCCTGTTAGATTTTATCTTCTTTTCTCTCATTTTTAAATGATCTTTCTCATTCTGCTCTTTCTCTTCCATATCCTTCAGCTCTTGACTCTCCTCAATCAGGTCTAGAAAAAAAAACAAATACAAAAGCGGTTTAATGGCACAAAGAAACCGACAACAAAACCAAGATAAGGCATCAAAGTCTACTGAAAAATGCATTTCTTGTAATCTCAGAAACTCTTTGCTTCTAAACATTTAACCTGGCAGTTACCAAACACCGTAATAAACAGAGCTTGACCAAATAAGAGCCAGTTTATTTTCCAGCCCAATATTCTTTTGGACAGCCTAAGAATTATACTGCCATTTGAGAACAAGCATTAGCACAGTATAGGTCTTATCTCACATCAACCACGAAGCCAATAAGATTGGCCTGCATGTCGGCCTGGAAAAATCAAAGATCATAAAGATCAGACCTGCAGCCATGCCAGTCAACATCACTGTAAATGCAACATGTCTGAAGAAAAATTGGAAAAACTGACCTACTTAGGGAGTTTCATTTGTCACAATGGTGACGCAGAAACTGATATCCGGTAACCAGTGTCAGATCGGGAAAGCTTCAGCTGTCTTTCATCTTACTAGATTTTTTTATTCAAGTTGCATTTTCTGTATACTTTTATTTTTGGACTGATAATAAGGTCAGATAATTGTATGGGAGAGAGTGGTAACAAGGTTGCATTTCTAATGGTCAGTATTAGAGGAACTCAACTTAGCCTGATAGTTAGCCTACCCCTAACCAGGTTAGTTTCCCAGCGTAAGTTACCATGATTGCAACTTGCAAATTACTTGTATGAAACAGGTCTCTGGTTGTCTTTCTTAAGATCAAGTTGCGACTATACCATTGTTGTCCAAAACCACAATCTATGGATGCGAATCGTGGAAATTAATGGCGAACACTAGGGATGGGTGATCTATAAAAAAGAAATGTATATCTCGATATTATCAAAATTTTTATGACATGATATATATCTTGATATGTTTGCATTTGCTTTTAAATAATACAAAACATGAATTTCTTTTGCCCCCATTAAAAGACAACAAAAACAGTTTAGATAAAACAAAATGCAAAAATGTTTACTGCAAATTTAAGAAGTTAAAAAAAAAAAATTAGTGATCACTTACTACTTTTTATTAAATTAGCACATGTATATGTAACTGAAATAGTGCAAAACAAGTTCTGTCAACTTTTTAGTGCATGCAATTCACAATTTACACTGTGCAACTGGGGGAAATAATTAAACTGGGATAATTAGTTTTTCTAATGTCTCTGTTCAAGAGAAACTCTGTGGCATGAAACTGCATTCCCACTGGCACGAAACCCTTCTCCGTTGGGGAGCTAGTTGCTGGAACACATATGTATTTCATAGCTATTTTATCAAATTTGGGGAAATGTACCTTAAATTTCTCTGATTTCACTGCTATGACACTGTCTTGGAAAGTCAATTTGCACATCCCTCCTTTTTTAGGAAAAATTCATCCAAGCTCCGATTTCCTGCAGAATTTAGCTCCAACTCTAATCACACTTGTGCAAACTATTCAAGGCCATCAGAATTACTAGAAAGTTACTGCCAGGTGAGTTTGCTTAAGGCTGGAGGTAAGCTCTGCAGAAATATGGACCTCGAGGGCCAGAGTTCAGAATCCCTGCTCTAAGCTCTCACCCCAAGTCCAAAGTTGGTTGTTCTGGAAGCCAGAATCAAGGACGTTCTGCAAGAAGCAAATTTTGTGAGTTTGGGAACAGCAACAGCGACCACAAGCTCATTGCAGCCCATCTTGTGCACCAACTAGGGTTATAACTGTATACCGGTATGGCAGTTTATTGTGATATTGACATGTACGATTATCATATCATGCACATTTGCTTATCCGCGGTTTTGAAAAAAAAAAAAAAAAGAAACCAGATCTCAGCCGCGCTGCCGTGTATATGCAACTTCTTTCCGCTTGACTGCAGACTCCACCCATACCTGCACAGCAGCGAAAATGTCCGATACAGAGACTGCAAATTCTAATCTCTATCTCCCACCGAAAAAATAATTAAAATCTGCAGTATGGGAATATTTTGGGTATCCGAAAAATGATTGTGAGGTTGCCCTTGAAGATGGATATCCAGTTTGCAAGAAATGTGGACGAAGAGTGGCCGCAAAAGGAGGAAATACGTCGAACATGTTCTCCCATATTCGCGAACACCATCCCTCCATGAAGATAAAGGTAAGTTCCATTTATAACTTAAAGCCGTATTATTTCTGTGATGCAGAGGGAATCCCGGAATCCAGTCATGTAATTGGAGTCAATTACAATACAGATGCCACGTAAAATGTGCGATCTGATAGATAGATGGATGAATAAATCAAAATATAGCTGTGCAGTAAATCAAATTGCGATGTGCGTGTCTGTGAATATACAGCGCAAAAAGGCTGCCATATATTGTAATTCTATATTCTGTGTCTCTGTATGAATGAGCAGCGCCGTTTCGCCCAGTAGATCTAGTACACACTCAAGTACGCATGATGCTCATGGTTTCTAAAGCGTCTGCTGTCTCACTCACTATGTGAAGACATGAATACATGAACATGTCCAGAGCTACTCTCAGAGAACACTTAATGATCATTTTATAATTTTATTTAAAATAATCATCAAATACACTAACTGAAAACTCATAGGTGTTTAGTACAACCTGTCAAAAAAGAAAAAAGTTTGGTTTAAAAGTTGTTACATTTTATCTGATTGCATTTTCAATAATATACTTTGTATTGAATTATAGAATCCAGACCAATTATATCAGACAGCCCATCCAAGTTATAGCCACATTTCAGTTCCTTTTACATCCATGTTGTTGGTTCATTATGTGGTTATATGTAGTAACATGCTAATTTTTTACATGCTAATCATGCTTATAATTCTGTTAATTCTTTACAATAAACCATGTTCAACCAAAAACCATATCTCTTTTTATTCATTTAAGGGTCACTGTAGCTGATGATTATAATAATAATAATGATAGTTTAATACCGTATACCACGAAACCGCGAAACCGTGATATTTTCTGAGACGATTATCATACCGAACAGAGAATGCAATTAATGCTCTCTCTACCTGATTAACCCTTAGCCAACACTTACTGCAGATACTGGAAAGTTAGAGCTATCTTGAATAGTGAGCTATCCCATCGAGATGAAGTATGAGCCAAAGTACAATGTTAAATCAAAGGTTACCGCAGCAAACCATATTTTCAGGCATCAGGATCTCTTCCTCCACAGACATGGGTTGCAACTCATTTTTAATCACTGCTTGCGAACAGTAATAGGATACTGAGGATTTATTTTATTCTGGATCCTTACAGGGTGATGGAAAGTGATATTAGCACATCTAGTTAGAGTTAGAGTTGTGGTACTTGGCCCCGAGTCTGGTCTCAAGTACAATTTTTAGGCGACTCGGACTTGTCACAGACTCGGATCCATTTTTACTTGGACTTGACTCGGACTCAAGCCTTTCGCACTCTGAAAATATCGCTTTTGCGATATCGAGGTCGCTTTCGCTTCTAATAGGTTCTGTTTTTGCTACACACATGCTTGTCTTGGAGACTATTCACTATTCAAGTTGATTTTGTCTTAAGTAAATCTGAACAGTTGGGAGAAATTCTGATGCGTCAAAATATTTGATCAGTGCATCAGAATTTTAAAGCGACAGCAGTGTAAACCTGCAGCTGCCGAATGCATCATAAATATTTATCAAACAACAAAACAAAAAGAGAAAATCACTCCATTTTCTTGACTGATTCACTTATTAACTTTAATAAGAACCATCTTTAATGTATACAGTAAAGATTTTGCAGTGTTTTTTAATATTTATTACTTCATAAAATGTCTGTAGTTTATTTCTGTAATAGCCTTTAGATAGACCTACCTAAAAAAAACTTTAAAAAATCTAAAAAATATTAAATATTTAATGTGTTATGGATTGATTAATATATTAATTTGTTATTTTGCAAGTAATACTTTTTAGTGTTGCCTTGAGTAAGCTTGAGAATGTTTTACTTGTGGTAGTTGATTGCTGTATTAAAATTATTATTATTTTTTAAACATGGTCGCAGTTTCTAGCTTCAAAGAAAAATAATTTTTCTAACATCTTTGCAACAATAGTTTTAATGGGTCCAAAACCACCTTGGTTGTGCATGATTTTCTAGTAATTCAATGGCACATCATCAATTACTTATATAATGTAATTTATTGTAATTAATGTAACTATAAATGCGTTCAAAAATAAAACAGGTGTGAGTTTGCTGTGACTTATGGAAAGTATATGTAGGGCTTTTTACACAGTGTGTGTCATTGTAAAGAGGTTTATCCCTCACTGCCTCATTTTCATTCAAAAAAATAAAAAAAGTTCACAAAACCCAAAACACATACAGCCACAATCAGAAATAAAGGCGGGTGTACACGGTGCGATTTTTGAGGTCGTATGAGCTCGCATGCAATTTTTTTGGTTATCGGAGGAAATCGTCTCTTCTCGTATGGTCGGGGCTCGTATGGTGTGTGAGAAATTACGAGACGAGCAGAGTGCCTCACGAGCGCTTCCCGACCTCACGATCATTTTTACACATGTCAAAAAACTTCGGGAGCTGTCGGATTGAAAGCGTGACGTGTGTGCTGTTGAACGAGCCGATTTGTTGAGCAAACTGGAAAAGACCAATCAGAAGCTAAGAAAAGAAAACCACAGAAGAAGAAAGATGAACATGGCAGCGCCACAGAGAATTTGGACTGTCAAGAAAGAGGACAAACTCGCTGAACTCTGGCAAGAACAGCGAGCGCTGTATGATATATCGAGCAGCATTTATCATGACAGGGTCGTCCGAGATGACATTTTACAGTGGATCGCCCAAGAGCTACATTTATCAGGTGAGCATTTTTGTTGCTTTTTTTTTTATTATTCTTTTTTGTTTTTTCGCAAGCCATTGCTGCCACAAAGAAAAGGATCTCTTCCTCGGAGTCCATGTTTTTGGCACGGAACTTCGTGAATGTGATTGCCTCGGAAATCGGCAGGTTTTAAAAATGTGCCGTGTACCACTGCGTCCGTAAACAAAGTCACTCGTGACGTGCGCGTGGCCATACAGTCTTCCGACTGTCCGAATTCGCACCGTGTACGGCCGCCCTAACGGAGGTGCATTTTCTCATTTTCTGCTCTTAAGGTCCCATTCACCAAGATACCTACTCCTTTACCTCCACCCTTGAATGTATACATTTACTATAACGATCAATACAGTCAAGTCCCACCATATAATTTATCACATTCCAGTGTTTCCCATTCGTTAACTAGACTGTGGTGGCCCGCCACAGTCTAATTTGTCCCGCCACAGTTTCAAAATGAACCGAAAATTTTTGTACACTTCTCGAAATAAAGATTTCTAACTCTGTGTTTTGCACTATTGATTCGGCAAATCATCTGTCACTCAGTCAGTAAGACCCCCGCCCCCATTCCCGCTTCAGCCGTTGCACTATGTGCTTTATACATATGCACATACACGGGCGCGCGAACTGGAAACACGAACTTGGCTGCATCGAGTTATTTTGAGGACACATAAGTTACATCTGGGCATTTTGAGGACACATCATTTGAGGTAAGTAACTTTAACTAATGTTACAATATCCACTATAGTACATGATTTTTATCTAACAGTGTATGACAGCAAACAGATAATGTTAGCTAACAAAGTTAGCTGTCAGTTTTGTTGCTTATGTCGATCTCCAAACCCGTTGTTGGGGTTGGCGATATACCTCTAACGTTACACACAATAAACCGGTATAAATATGACAACCAGTATTTTTTTGTATTATCGTTTACGATTGCGGTCTGACAGGCGGTTGTTTTTTGTGCACAGACACGCAAAGCGCGCAAATATTTTTTCCGCCGTTTTTTTGCCCTTAGATGGACAAATACACACTAAGTTATGTAAATGTGCTAGTTTTGGCGAGTTTTCACATAAACTTAATCGTTCGTGTAAGTGAATGTAAACAGTTAAAGAAATCGGATATGTCAATACATTATTGGATCCATTATTATTGGATTTTATGTGTTAAAGTGACAGCAGTCAAATTTTCCTGCTGTCGTCTGTGCTTTTAATGCTAATCAAATAACAAAATAAAGCAACATCACTCATTGCTCTTGACTGAATAACATTTTTAGCCTTTACAAGAATGCATACCATGAAGACTGTTTAGTTGTACATTTGATTATTGTATTGGCATCATTGACGTCCACTATATTGAGAGAAATCCTGAAATGTTTTCCTCAAAAAACATCATTTGTTTATGACTGAAGACAGAAAGACATGACAAGGGGGCGAGTACATTATCTGTAAATTTTTGTTCTGAATGTGTACAAACGGTGTGCTTTAAATGTTTGTGTTTAAATTCATTTTGGTAATTGTAGATATGCTTATTCCTTATTATATCCTTAATATCCTTATTTTTAGGTTAAATCGGAACTTCGTAACAGACTGCAAGGAGAGCATCTGGCAGCCTGCTTGAGGGTCTCCATCAATGGACCAAACCCAGAGAAATTCCATTACAAAAGGGCAATAGAACTATTTTTCTCCAAGCCCAGGAAAATAAGATGTTCAGATTCAGGGTGCCAAGTTTGCCAGTAGGCCAATCAGTAATCAGTCTTCCACCAAATATTTTAAAAATAAATCAGTTCAAAGATAATCAATTTTGCTGCTTCTTTTTTTGTTAGATAATGTATGTCTTTCATGTTTTGACCATTTACGCAACTACCATGTGTTGTGTATGCGGCGGCATGCCCCCGGACTCCCCTAGAAGCCCGGAGGTCCACCCACCACAGTCTCACAAAATCCTGTGGGAAACACTGCATTATAAAACCTGTTTCACTCTTGTATATGTCACATTACATAGGTCAGCCATAACTTCTGTTACATGGCTTTAAAGGTGCAGTGTGTAATTTTTAACGGGATCGAGCGGTGAGGATTTGAATTTCAACCCCTGCTCACCCCGCCCTTCCGAAACGCATACAGAAGCTACGGAAGTTGACACAGGACAAAAATGTCGTCTGTTACACCTGACAGTAGCCAATCAAGCGATGAGGTTTCTGTACAAAGGTACGTTAAAGAATTATATTTACTTAATTATTCAGTAAACCAATATGTTATTGTGAATATTATTGTTACTCTTTGATCATTGTCTCAGGTTTATTCGCTGACTTTAGTTAGATTTTTTGTATGACAGTTAGTAGGGTTGGGCGACGTCTACCAAATTGGCATTGGACGAAGTCTACAGTGAAACATCATGATGAAAAGTGAAAGTGAAATGCGATCGTGCAATACAAATCAGTTTCAATGCCATGCACATTACTAGTGGCCCCCTGATGCCCGCAATTTCTATACAGTATAATTACTTATCGATATAACTGCGAGAGAAAGTAATGAAATATATATATTTTCCATCTAATGTTTATTGACTTTAAAACACAAGTTTCTTTCCGAACACGGCATTGGGATGCGGTGGCTTGCAGGAGGGGAAAGGGAGGAGGGGGTGCGATGGGATCACGATGCCGGCTCAACATCGTTATGTCTGTCAGCCCAACCGCATATATAAGCCATATAAAAGCCACACCGATGTTTATCCGGGATTTCTGCCGTTGTCTGTCCCGACTTTGTCTGGCTGCATCAAGTTTTCTTTTTTTACCGACGAAGACTGACGCTCTGCCGGTTCTTGAACAACGTACTGACGAAACGCGCTCTGTAGAAGTTTGTCCGTTTAGGGCTACTATAGAAACATGGCGGCACTAAATGTCGACTTCCAGGTAAGGGGACCCGCGGTGTATGTAGATATAAATTGCTTATTCTAAGGTTATAAAATCGGCTTATTATGTAAGGTCTTTACACACCTCTGAAAACATAGTTTTGTATGTCATATTGCATTTTAGCCAATAAATTCTCTGAAATATTACACACTGCACCTTTAAGTTTGCTAAGCAGAGCATGGACACTTATGAGATGTTGTGAAATCAAAATGGCAAGATCCACTAGAGATTTGCTTTTCTTACATTTCAATTTACATTGTTTTTCTAGTTGTAAAGGTTAAAAACAAGGGTGCCCAAACTCAGTCCTGGTGTTTGGTTTAGCTTCAACTTGCCTCAACTTCGCGTTGGGTCATTTCTTGGCCTCCATGTTGTGCATTGAAATTGTTTAAAGCACAGCTAAGCTGCGTATTATCTCTTTCTAAATGTATGACAATAATGAACAATAATGAAGTAGGGTCTTTCTCAGCTGTACTTGAAGGCAGCATTAGTATCTGTCTGGTCATGTGATCTCAACATGTGTGTACACATGAGGCTCCATGTCAAATAAAACCACTTAAATTAGGAAACTCACATGACATTCTTCAAAAATATACACTGAATATAGAGACTGACATTTTAATAATCAAATGAGAATGAAAACCAACCTGTTTGTTCCTCTGTATCTTCTTGTTTCAGACTGAACACTTCTGCAATCCTTATGTCGTCAATCTTCACATCTTCACTCTCCTCTTTAACAGACGCCATCTCTATAATTGTGTCACGTGGATCTGAGAAAAAATGAACAGAAAGAAAAACAGATCCAAACTAAACTCAATCAGTTCCCCAGTTCATAGTCAGCACACTGATAATGGAGTCGGTCACAGTAATAGTTAATGGCCTGAAATAAATTACTGAACTAATTATATACAGACAATTCATACACATTTGTTTAGATACTAAATTATCTGTAATTTAGTCATTAGATAAACTTCAAAAACATTATTTCCAGTTAGTTTGTAAGAATTATTTGTTGTTGTTGCATTTACAGTTTTGAGCAGCAGGTGACATCAGCATGTGTTTATTTGAGTTTTTCATCAGTGAAATCAACTCTTTAAACTAACAAGCAATTTAAAAAAAGCTCAGTTTCTCCATCATTACTTTTTTAAATGGAGTTTTGCATTACAACCTGTTCTCAAAACATATGAAAAACAACATAAAAGGCAAATAAGTACACAATAATGCACACAAACATACATACATTCAAAAGACGGGTGTTTTGTTGCAAGGGCTGTTTGAAAATGGGCAAAACCAGCTCCATTTACACTGACAGATCTAAGTTTTCTCATAACAAAAACAAATCCATAGAAATCAAAACAATCAGATCAAAACTATTAAAAATATAAATTGTTCACATCTCATGCCAGAAGAAAAATATAAATGTATGTTCATTTTTCACAAAACGTGCACCTGTAATCTATATTCAGAAAAAAACACTCTTGTTTGTTTCACAGGAATCTCCGACACTGTTTGTCAGTGAATGAATTCGTGTTTACTACAAACTGATGAGATGCAGCTCATCTTTCATTCATTTGCTGATGTGTTTTACTCTCACGAATAACGTACATTACCGTCAGATAAGAACATTGCAGTATAACCGTGAACAACAGTTAAACCATTTTACATCGTTAGCGTTGACTTTGATAGTTAAACAAACCTTTCTTCAGCAGAATCACAACAGACGCAAGAGCGCGGCGCAGCCTTATGACGTCACATCACCACGCCAAAATAAAAGTCCAATGTTAACGGTGCTGGAACATTTACTTACAACAAAAGTAAACTAGAAAGAAAAATATTTTTTAAAAATGTAATTACACACACACACACACACACACATATATATATATATATATGTGTGTGTGTGTGTGTGTGTGTGTTAAATACATGTGTAAAGACACATTGTCTAGTTGTACACTAAAAATAACTGCTAATGAAAGATTGTAAAGCACATCTAGTAAAATTCTTTCTAAAAGTCAAAATGGTCAAGATTTGTCAAGAAAACTAAATCTTTGTTTAGGTATGGAAGACATTTTCTACACATTTTAAATAAATCAATTTAATTATAAAAATGAAAATTTCTTATAAAAAGATATTAACAAAAGTATGTGCCACTATCAAAAATGAAATGAAATTAAATATTAATTAAAAAAATTAATTTAATTTTCATTTTCACTGTGACAATGCATTTTCCGTTACAAATTGAAAAATATAATGCAGCTGGTGATTTGACCAGCTTCATTTTCACTGAAATCTCGAGGCAAAGCTGCCAATCTTAAAATGAAAAACCAAAAAAAAAAAAAATGCAAATCCAGTTTTTACAAAGCTATTTATTAATGCTCATGCAATACTAGTGACACAATTCAAATTAAAATGTAAAGTTTATTTTTCTTTTATTATCTCTTTTATTTCAGTTTTCATTTTCAACATCAACTTTAATGCAAGTTCTATGTTCGAGCGACATACAGTAGTACAGAGGTCCATTCCCACCACAGTTAAAAAAAATATATATGATTCTGCAAGTCATAATAATGAGAAACGCTCTCATAATAATGACTTAACAGCTCATAACAGTGACTATTATAACTTCTATTTCTAATGGAATTCAATATTTTTTCATTTAATCTTTGCAGGAACTGCAAATAACATTTATAAACTTGGTCCTCTGCTTAAAGAAACATTTACTAACTTACACTACACTGAAAACTGTAGTTCTTTCAATAAATATCAACTAAAAATATTGCAACGGTGTGAAAACAGCAACTTGACAAAGATTTAATCCATTTCTAAAACTTAACATGCTTAATATAAACCTGCCTAACAGTGAAAAACGTATCTTTAAAAGTGTTTATATGTTTTATATAATGTTTTATATACAACATTGCTTGCTGAGTGTAGGGTAAATGTGTATGCTGGCTTAACTGTGTGAACATTAAAGACACAAAAAACGAATTAAAAAAAGGTTCTGGTAAAATTTGAAAACAGTATTGTTGTACATACATTGTATATTTTAATGCTAAAAGCATTTTTTCAATGTAAGTTTTCTCATAACAAAAACAAACATGAAATCAAAACTGCAAAAGTGTGAAAAATATAAATTCTTCACTCTCATGCCAGAAGGTATAAAACCATTTTTACTTAAAGTAGTTTTTTTTTACAGTAAAGTAGTGGTTGTATCTCATCAAAAGAAGCTTCTCAAATCTCAACAAGAATCAGGATGCCTGACTGTGTGAACGGTATCATGAAATCTGATGATTACCAAAGAATTCTGGGGTGCAACGTAGTGTCAGGAAGCTTCCAGCGGCCTTCCAGCAGGACAATGACCCGAAACACACTTAAGAAAACTCTCAGAAATGGTTACAAACAAAGTGCTGGAGAGTTCTGAAATGGCCAGTGATGAGTCCAGATCTGAATCCCACAAAACACCTGTGGAGAGATCTCAAAACAGCAGCTGGGAGAATTTGCATGACAAACCACTCTCCCGTACATACAGGTATAAAAGATGGCATCGTGCATCCACTCATTCGGATTTTTGTTTTGGAGCTGATCGCTTTGTGAGCGCTGCTCCCTCCTTTAGGTCCTTCAGGGAACGAGGGTTACATTATGTAAGCGAGACTTTTACGAGGACATGCTTTTCCCAGCATCAGAATACCAATTCAGTTATGCAAAGGGATTAATTTTGGGATTAATCAGATACACCTGACTTCATATTTGGCATAAAACATAGATCACTGAGAAATACTGAAATACTTTGACTTGTTTGTAAGGACAAAATACAATTATTGTTTACAGGGACATTATGGGTTATGAGGTCTACTATACACACATTTGACCACACTGTGGTCTATGTGGACAGAGATTATAAAGTTGAAACATAAAAGCATTTTCCTTGGTGAAGCTAATATGAACCTGTTCGCATTTAAAACACAAAACCTGCCCCTCCTTCAGAGCACTCTCCACAACTGTGCCTCCTCTAAAACACCAAAATACAGTGGTCGAGAGCTTACCATACTACAACAAATGTAGATCACAAAAACACCAGCAAAATAAAGAAAATTCCATCAGTGTGACAACATGTTACAAATCATGGAAACGGTTTCCATCACTTCATTAGTTGTCTTGAATACAGCATTAGCTCATGGTTCGAGTTAAGATAATGCTGTTTATATGCATTCACACTGAATGCAATGATTGGATGAATAATTTTCAGTCTTACACCTTCCACAAGACATATTCATATAAAATATATACTATATAAGCTTTACAGAATGACTGCTGTTAAAATGGGAAGAGACTTTTAATTAGCATAAAATGTGTTTCTGGATCAAATCACCAAACAAACTGAATATTGATATAAAAATTAAGATGTAAAACATGTAGAACATTTGTGGTTTTGCCTTATATCTGAATATGCACATCTAAACACAAAACATGTTACATATAGTTATATTTTAATAAAATTTGTCATGTGCCATCTTTATGTGAAATATTAAGCATTTTTCCTGGTATCATGCTGTGATTTTTCTAAACCTGTACAACCAATAAAGTACAAGATTCAACTCAAGATGTGAAACAACACATCAGACAACAGCCTTTATTTCGAGGTTAGTCTTTTTCTTAAAAGAAACAAAAAAAACAATTACTTTAACACACACACATACCATAAATAATTCAGCACAGTAATATTTAATAAATGTATAGAAACTATATATTGTCCAATGTCAAATCATTTCAAACATTTTAATTTTAAAATCAAGTACTTGTTTGATTCTCCATAAGCTGAGCAACAGCTGCGCTAAATTAAAATGTTTGAATTTAACCATCATATATATATTATATTATTGATTTATTTTTTTATCGTTTACAAGTGTTTCAATGCATTTTGTCTCTTTAAAGATGTTCCTCTGTTTCGAACAAAGTCCCTGATGTTTTGAGGCGTTCGACTATGCAAGATACGTCTCTCTGCTCTTTTGCAGGAGTGACATTCCTTCAGTGTGGCGAGACGGCCCTTCAGTATATGGGTTTTAAAGTGCCTGAATACTGCTTGCTCCTCCAGTTTGGTCCAAGGCCTTTTTACAAAGCTTGTCCTGATACACGCTGAAAAGAACCAAACGAAAACAAGATCAAAATATGTTTATAATTATCCCTCCACACAAAATTTTAAACCTCAAATTTGATGCATTCTAGGGGTGTTGAAATTAATTGTTTCTATGATGAAATGCAATGCGGACATGGAAGATTCTGCATCAATGCAATAATAGACAACATTCAGTTATAGCCTGAATGTTTCCCTGATGTCTTTCATTGGAAAACAAATGTTACTAGTGTTTATTAGCTCTAAATGCTCCTGAGTTTTGTTTGATGTTTGCTACATTGAGCCAACACACAAACTGACTAATAATTCATCATTATAGGTTTTATTTTGCATTATTATTAGTGTTTTTTAATTAGGTTGTTATCATTAATAACAACAACTTTAATGATAAAAGAGAGGGCTGTACAGTCCTTCCTATGAGGGATCATTACAATACATATACACCTACAGACAGTGCACTCAATTCAAATGCTTTTGATCAAAGGTGATGCAGCAACACTGTCAACAGCCACCATAAACTCGACAAGGACAGCAAGATTGATATGGCCCAGATAAGGCCCACCCCCATATTCATCAGTCTTTGAGACTGGCTGTGAGAGGAATGGAATCTGATACTGGACTTCTCACCAGCCAGAAGCAAACCCACAGTTTACACTAATTAACATGCCTGAGTAAACGCTTTGATTTCAGTAGCAATGAATATGAAAAATGTCATTATAGACTTGTTCTTGTCTGAATCTAGCCAATTATGTGTTTCAAAACAACTGAAAAACGGTTGTGTCATTTCAAACGGTTAAAACTTTCACTTTCATTACATACCAGAAGTGTCATCTTGCTCATGCTCATCTTCACAAGAGTCTTCACTGTCACTACTGTTGTTCATTTCTGCAAATTCTACATGAGGGAGACAAATGACATAAAATATGAAATCAGAGCCTGAAGTTTATTTTGGAAAATGGGGGGAACTATAAATATTTGTTCTGGAAGTGAACTTCTCCTTTAAATATAAAAATGTAAATACCTTGGATTTCATCGAGAGATCGTCCTTGAAGTTCTGTAACGTTGTCTCTTTCTAATGCTAGAAGCAGTTTGGACATTTTTGTGATTTGAAGGGTTGCAGCTGGCAGTCTATAAAACTTTTGATGAACACTGATATCATGCCCCAAAAAATCAGCAAGTCGGTCCATCTCATTATTTTTCAGATTTAGTATCTGTGATGTTGTCGCCACTTGTTTTCGTAGTTGAGTTGACCTCAGGTACTCGGGATGCCTGGCTCCAGATTCCTGAGCAAACTTTCGAATACAGTCATGACCTCTGAAGAATGACAGACTTTTTGGTAATGCAAACAAGAATCCATTCTCATCAAAGACTTCGCAATCTTTTCTCTTTTCTACAAGCAGCTGGAGTGCCTTTACAAGATCTGGTGTCAACAAAATGGCAACTTTTCTGTCTTTTTTCCCCTTGAATTCAACCCTACTTAAGTAGGAACATAGTCGTTTTTCATAGTTTGATAGTCCGAATTCTGGAAGAACTAGTGAGGGGTCCCTATCAAGAAAATTTTTTAGCTGCATTTTGGAAACTTCTCCAGATTGTCGTCGATTGAAAAGAATGACTCTAGTGAGAGTGACTCTGGCAAGGTCAGAATAGTTCTGAATTGTGGAAGATTTTTCTAGGTTTTTGTAGGCTGAATCCAAAGCATTTTCAAGATGTTTTGTCAACTTTTGCATGTCTTCGGTCAGCGGTAGACTCACTTTCTTCTTGCATTTCTTTTCTTTCGCAGACATCCTTGCGGTGCAAGACACACACTCTGTCCACTTTGCCCGGTACAGTGTTTGGAATTGTTCCATACAGTCGCTGAGCTCCTTATTTCCAGCAATGATTGCATTGCCCCGGATGATTGAGCTGACTTGCAGTAAGTGCTGTCCGATCTTTAATGCTAAACTTGGTGCATCAAATGTCTTTTCATCCTTGCTAAATCCTGCTAGCTCTTTTGCAGCTTGGACAGTAGCCATAAAATTCACTGGCTTTATGGCATCCTCCAAGGTGGTAATGGACGAGTTCTTTCGAATGCTTATCAAAAATCTGCCAAGGTTACAAATTTTTTGGCGTATATATCCATGCCTTGATAAGTCACGTCCATGTTTATTGTAGAGAGATTGGGCAAACTGTAACAGACATGGGTCATGTTGAACCACACTTACAATTTCATCATCTCTCATATTTCTGACGAGTTTTAAGACGGCATCCGATACGGTACCTGAAAATGCAGCCTTGGCCACTGCAGCAAGACCCAATACTCTCTTTGTGCATTGGTAATTTTCGTGACATTCTCTTTTGGCTGAGCATCTTTTCATGTGCCTCCAGAGTTCCTCACGAACAAACATCCCATGGCAATAAATACAGTACTCATACTTGTTAGAGTCTTGTTTTACAGAACAGCGTTTTACTTTCAGGACACCCGTTCCTTTCTTCAGGACATTGTTGTTGTGCATGAAGTTGCCTTTGTTTCGCAATGCCTGAAGCAGCTCCTTTCTTTTTTTGGAGTGAGCTGGGAAACTGAGTGCTTGTGCAATTTCTGCGTCTTCATTTTCATGCACTTTAAAATGTCGAGCTATTTTGTTTTGTGCTTTTCCACAAACAAAACAAAAATTTTGACCACCTTTGGATACAGTGGTTATGTCATGCGAAAACGAGACTGAATCACTTGATGTATCCTTTGGGATCGATGCATTTCTCTTTTCCATTTTATTTACAATGCTTACGTCCATTGCTTCAGTAACACTATTGGGGCTTGAGTCATTTGAAGAGGACAGATTTTGAATAAATGAATCTCCTGGTGTACCATTTAGGCTGGATGAATCCAGAGAGCTCTCTGTAATGTTGCTGATAGGGATTTCTAAATCAAGTTCTATGTCTGAGTTCAAGTCAGATCCTGATTCAGGCACAAACTCTTCATCTGATAACATTTCTTCTTTACTGCTTTCAGATAAATCCTGTAAAAAATAAATTGCAGGCAGCATTATTAGTTTAATCTTTTACCATTATTGACAGACTGTGTACAGGTGTGAGTACTTTTCAGAAATTTAGTTTAGAATTTGTTTAAATATTCCACAGGTAGGTGCCTAAATACCTTAACATTTTTCTCCTGAAAAAATATCCTGGATTCTACCAATCAAAATAATGACCGTTTAGGCTTAAAAGGTCTTAAAAGCACTAATCTATCATGTCGGTCTAATCCAGGGGTGCCCAACCCTGTTCCTGGAGATACTTCCTACCTTCCTGCAGAGTTTAGTTCCAACCCTATTTTAGTGCCAGCCACTGCTAGCATTTTTCATGATTGTCTCCACACACATATGTAATGGGAAAATCAGAAATTTGATCTCAATGACTGAAATTTGAATTGGCTAAAGTTAGCATTTTCCAAGATCGCCTATTGCACCTTTAAAGCAAGATGGCATATAATTTGTAAACTCAGAAGCGAAGACTCTTGGGTGTCTTCAGTCGGGTTCTTTATTGAGAACGCGCTGTGTGGCGCTGAAATAATCAAAAGTCTGTCTAAAGGCCTGTTCACACCGGGACGAATATCGCGCACGAATATCGCCAACGTTTAACGCGCCGTGACTAAACAAAGAGCGCCAATGTAAGTGTACACACCGACGCGCAAAAAGCCAGGCGTAAAAGCGTAATTTTTTAAAGAACGCCTCGGGCTCGTTTTTTTGGTTTGACGCGCCGCATTAAAAATTGGCAGACCAATGAGATTGGCGCTTTTGCCCACATGCCTGGAGCTGCTGAAGTTACAGTAAAACATGACTTGGTGGCGCTCAAGCACAAAACACTGTCATGTTTTGGATTGTTATTGCAAACTGTAGTTCATTCACAAAAATAAATGTTTGCTTTTTCCAAAAATATTTAAAACAAAAATAAGTGACATACTTGCAAATAACCGGATATATTTTGGAACTTCGCATATATTTGTACATAAGTAGTCTTGTCCTCTTATTGAAATGTATTATTATAATTTAAACATTAATTGTAATAAATATTATAAATTAATTATTTGATTGTTTAAAATACTGTTTTAACATATGTCGCAGCAGCCAAATCATAAAATACCATACATTATGCAGAGAAAAGGTTAAAAGAGAAATTGCTTGTAGTTTTTTTTATTAAAAATGCACATTTTCAAAAAGACAGAACATGTTATATCAAAAAATATTTAATATGCTGTGGTGAGTGCTGGTATATTAACTGATGAAAGAATTGGGTGCAATAGATTCGATATGGGGTGTATCCAATATCAGCGTCTTTTCCGTCGTCTTTCCTCGTTCAACACAACAATAATTTCCTCATCGCTGGAGGAGGAGAAGCTGCTGCTGCTGTTTGAAAAATCCATGTTCTGTTTAGCAGTTAACAAAAAGCGTGTGAATAGGTTTGACCATAGATATATAAATTTATATATGTCTATGGGTTTGACAAGCGCGTATGTTGGCTCTCTTCTTCTTCTGTGTGACAAGCAAGTGTCAGAAGCGCAGCGCCATCTTGTGTACAGAGGTATTTCTGTTGTTTATTAAGCGCCATGAGAGTGAATTCGCCAGGGAAAATCGCATGGGTATCCTGGCGAAAAACGTCTCGAAAAACGCTGACGAAATGCGCGCGCGATATTCGTCCCGGTGTGTACAGGCCTTAAGGCAGTGATACACTGTAGTTTATATACATTTACGGTGTGTTCACACGGGGGCGTCAGCGTCAACGCTTGACGGAAGGCGTGGCTGAAGTTTGGCACTGATGCCATGGTCATAGCAGCGTCAGCCAATGAAATTAGATAGGAACTCAAGAACAAAAACTCGGATACAGCTTCATTGTCATTCAACATAAATATATCATAAAGGACCGGGTGATTGCCCACCGCAATAATTAGTTTCTCCTCCATTTTAAAATTTATCCTCAGTTTGCTGCTCTTGAACAGGATGAACGTGATTGGCTCCCGCCTGGCTATCCTGATTGGCTGACGCTTCCGTCGGCGGCGCTTCACTGGCGTTGCTCGCGGCAGAAGTTGAAAAATTCTCAACTTCTGCCGTGAGCAACGCCAGTGAAGCGCCGCCGACGGATCCACAATTCTTTTCGGCAACGCTTGACGTCACCCATTCAAAGTCAATGGGAAGCGTTGACGCTGACGCCCCGTGTGAATGCACCGTTAGGGGGCAGTACCCAGAAATAGAGGCAAAGCACCTGGGTGACGACCCCAAAAAAAGCGTGCAAATGAAGTATTCAGGTATTGCAAACTGCCTCAATTCACCAGTCTTAATCCAATCATCATAACTACTCAAAGACTGGGGCAGAGGCACCAAGAGCTACTACAAACAAAAGGTGAACATCTCAGTAATCTGGCTCATTTGCACTTACAATAAGAGAACAGGAACTGGCAGGGACATCTTGCTACAAACTCTGTTTGAGAGAATCATTTATCTTACATCATCATATTTACCTTAAATGCTAAATACCATGTACTTCACCTTAGTATTTCATGTGATGCTATGTCAGAACATAAAATCAGCATATTTTAAACAGATTCTTAAATTTGTAATCCCACAGTTGGAAGAATAATGTGTTAAATGTTACTTACATACACACTCTTTTTATGGAAACAGCATGAATCCCACACATCAGAGCACACTATAAAAAAAAAAAAAAAAGCATTCATATTAATAAACCAAGATTTGCCTCACTTGGATTAATTATTAGAATTTCTTTTACTTTTTTATTGTTATAAAATATGAAGCATAGTCAAGCATAGCCATCTCATAGTCATACCTCAAACATTTAAGGTCTTTCACACTTGAAATAATTAACACTGCGTAATTTTGAACCTTAGGAAAATGGAATCCTGGGTAATCTTATTTTACATTTCACATCATTCATAATTTACCTAGAGTGAACAATGAATCCTGGTCATTCATAATCTGGTGTGTCACACTGTACAGTCTTAATCCCTGGGTAACTATTATTTGCAGTGTAAACAGTAATGACTAGATAAACACAAAACTACATTTGTTTTTTGACCATTGAAAATAGGTAGGATACTAAATTTGGAGCTGCACATAGATCTCAATATCTCTGATTAAACAATATCAAGATTCCAGAAGCTAAGTTTCTTAAGAACCAGAATCTAAAATTATATTAAGATAATTTTATTACTCCTTGAGTTGCAGGCACACAAATTTTGGAAATAATATTTATGAGACTCAAACAAGTATGTCCTATACCATTTTTTTTTCATAGAGCAAAACAACATAGAATTCTAATTTCAACATTATTTCTTATTTGGACATTGTTCTTTAAATAAAATAAGCACCAGCTGTATACAAAGTGACTGACATTTGGTTTTCAACCACTGAAAATGGGTAACACTCAACAATCTGGACAGAGAGCCTCCTTGAGATCCCATATCTCGGGGACTGAAGGATGTCAGGCCTTGAAAATTAAGATTCCAAAAGAAAAGTTTATTAACAACTAGATTCTAAAATCATATTGCGATATCTTTAATACTTCTTGAGTTATAGGCATGCAAACTTTGGAAAAAGAATATTTATGGCACTCAGACTGGTATATTCAACGCAGTTGTCTTGACAGAAAGAAATGAGATACATCTCTAGTTTTACCATTATTTGTTTTTCAGACATTCCTCTCTAAAAGAAAAGAATTGTTTTTTTGACACCTGAAAATGTGTAAATTCTAACGATTTACTCTTGGTGCCATATTGAAATTACAATACATCTGGAGCCGAATCTCATAGGGCTTTAAAAACTAAGTTGCCACAAGGAAAGTTGGTTAAGGCCCCATATCTAAAAGGGCATTTAGATATCTTTAATATTTCTTGAATTACAGGCATGGAGAAACACTTAAAAAGCTGCTTCCCCATTTTTAATATGGTCACTACTGACACATAATGCAACAAAGATTGCTAAAGTCAACAAATTTTACTTATATAACTACCAATCTCTGGGTAAAAATTAACATATGATGCTGCCATCTTTCTGAAGTCCTTTTGACCCCCCTCTGCACAATGGATTACTCAGTAAATATTCATTCAGGACATTTAATATTTTGGCTTTCATCATTATACATGTGTATCTTTCTTCAGAAAAAACATTAGTAAAATCAAACATTGGAGCTAGGGACGTTTTTGAAATTTGGTTGATTTGACACGGAAGATTAATCTATTATTAAATTACACAGTGAACACCAAGCAGTGTTAATTTATACTTAATTATTACATTGCCTTACTTTATTTGTAGCTTTGTTGTATTTTGTTTATCTATGCGTGTAATTTTGTTTATTTACTCTTATTATATTCACTTCTCTTAATGCCACTATTACTTATGTTTTTGCTGTGGTATCGAATAAGTACTTTGTTATATGAATTTTTTTTTATTATTATTTTGTTTTTGCATGTCAAATAAAGCCAGACTTCATTTCTCTAGTGAACTAATGAGCTGTGGACACTGATGATTTGCATAATAAAATAAATAAATAAAATAAAACCAAAAAATTAGGACACTCACATGACATTCTTTAAAAATACAGAGAGAATATAGAAACTGTCTTTCTAATAACAATCAAATGAGAATGAAAACCAACCTGTTTGTTCCTCCGTATCTTCTTGTTTCAGACTGAACACTTCTGCAATCCTTATGTCGTCAATCTTCACGTCTTCACTCTCCTCTTTAACCAGCGCCATCTCTATAATAGTGGCACATGCATCTGAGTTGCTTCACCAGGAGATTTTTCTGTGTTTAATGTAATGATTAAAATTACAAAAAATGAACAAAGAAAAATAGATCCAAACTAAATCTCTGGGTGCGTCTCAGTCAGCTCCCTAGTTCAGTAGTCAGCACACTGATAATGGAGTCAATCTAATGGCCTTAAATGAACTAATGCATTAATTTGGGGGGCAAATATATATTATATATACACATTATATATTTCACAAAAAACAGGTTGCTGGGTTTTTGTTTTGTTTGCTAGGGCTGTTTGAAAATGTGCAAAATAGGGCACTGAGACACTTCTTTTGGATACTAATGATTATAGAAGTGTCCTAATAACAAAAGCAAATCCATAACAAAACAAATCAGATCAAAACTAATTTAAAAAATTGTTTCTTTTTCAAAGAAAGAGCAACTGTAATCTATTTCCAGATGAAAACGCTGTAAAAAAACGCTTTTTAAGTGCACATTAACATTTAATAAAGCATTAGAATCTAATATTAAACAATAATTAAGCTATTGTACATCGTTAGCATTGGCTCAAAAACTTTTGAAGCTTAAACACAAACCTTTCTTCAGCAGAATCACAACAAATGCAGGAGCGCAGCGCAGCCTTGTGACGTCACACCAACACGCCAAAATAAAAGTCCTGTTCGAACACAAAAGTCAGAAGTGCTGGAAGATTTACATGCAACGAAAGTAAACCATTCAAACAAACAAAAAAAACCCCCATGTATTTAGAGTTTAATTTATTTTTTAAATACATGTTTAAAGGTATGTTGTCTAGTTGTGCCCTGAAAATAACTGCTAATGAAAGATTGTGCAATTAGTATTTAAGATTCTGTCTAAAAGGCAAATGGTAAACCATATCAGCTTTGTCAATAAAACTAAATGTTTGTGTGGGCCACAGAATATTCAAAAATAAACAGACACCACAATAAATAGGTAATCAGTTATTATTAGTTTTACAAAAATTTGACTTTAAAAATAAATCACACACAGATTTATTACCTAAATTAATTTTAATGCAGTACTTATATTACAGTGTTATTGAAAGTCTTTTAAGTAAATTACCTTTTTTTCTGCACAGTTGGTTTATGTTTTCTCCTGGGCATGTACCAATTCATCAAAATAACTGCTAAAACTTGTATCACAGTATGCTGCACTGAACTGCACTGAAAGATTGAAATGTTGTTTGTTGCATAGTTACTTAAAAAAAAAATAAGATTAAGAAACTAACTTAACAATTAAATTGTTTCACAAATATGTGAAATAATGACAGCCAGTGGGTGCTCCTCGGACTTCAATTCCCATCACCTGTTTGCAGTGTTGCGGAAAGTTACTTTTAAAAGTAATTCATTACAATATTGCGTTACTCCCTAAAAAAGTAACTAATTACACTACTTGTGTAACTGTGTTGTGTTACTTTTAATATCTGGGATGGTTTGCCTGTTTGTTTTTAATATAAAAACTTTTATTTTTGGCAAATGTAAAAGCCCTTTCACACCAAAAGTGTAATTAATAAGCCTCAGGCTAAAGGAAATGTGAATTCACGTCTGTACAGTGGAACGCAGGAGAAGACACTTCAGTCTAAAGCTAAATTATTACTTAGTCAACCATACTAATTTAGCTTATTTGAGTATGGTTAATTTGGATCATTGAAGGTCACCAGCAAAAACATTAGTTAATACAGTGGGATTAAATACATCAAGGATATTAGGGATGGGACGATAAATCATTGCAACGTGAATCGACAAATGATTCAGCATCGATTTGACATTTTCCGAACACATTGTGATTCTTTCTCAAATCGATTCTGAGCTTAGTTTTGAACAGCAGATGGCACTGCTTGCTTTAGAAACAGCCGTGCTCTGCTTGTTTCCAAATCCTTACAAGCACTTGAACCTAAAATAACCATTTACACAATTTGAAAAGGTTGAAGCGAATTACAAGGGTGTTCACAGTGGGCTGTGTTTACAATAATCTCACGTCATAAAAGCATTCTGAGCCGAGGTGAAATGACATGACTCAGCCTAAGTTCTCTTCAGCACTCTTCTTCATGAGCATTGAGTCTGCAGACAAAAACTAGATTAGAGCGCCATCTGCTGTTAAAATCTAAGCTTAGAATCGATTCCAAAGAGAATGGCGCCGCATTCGGAAGATCTCAGAATCGATCCACGTATCGATTTATTGTCCCGTCCCTAAAGGATATATGTGTTATCTAACATATTTAATTATTGCAGATTTGCAGCATATTCTGAGGTTTCCTCTGCACTTACACTGTAAACCTCGATAAGTTAACAGAACTCAAAAAAATAAGTTCTCAGAAGTTAAAAATTTCTATTACATACTACTTGTAGTTTTTGATTATAGTTTACTTAAATTTTTTTATTGGGTCTACTCAAATATTTTAAGTTATTATGACTTATTATTATGAGTTTTTAATAATTTGTGCCATTGTATTAAGTTATCAATACTTATAAAAATAAGTTATATAAACTCAAAAAATATGAATATTACTTAACTCAATATAATTTAGTAGCTGTTAACTTAAAACCTTTAATTATACAATACTTAAAATCACATGGCTCAAAACTTGGCAACTGATTGCCTTAAAAACAAGTAAACCTAACTCAAATAAATTAAGTAATGTCTTCTAACACACTGCAGCTTAATTAAAAAAAACTAATAATAAAAACAATACTGCACATTTTTAATTTAAAAAATTAAACAATAATAAAAAGGAAATTTTTAATGAAATTTAAAATCAATTTCTGCCACAAACTATACAACTTTTACAACTTCAAAATGTAAATGCACATCAAATGCAGTACTTGCATTTATTTCTCTGAAAAAAACAACTTTTTAAACACAAGCTTGGTATGTATTTACTGTATTACAATTATCAAGTAGTGTGGCTAAAAAAGGACAAAACAGCAGAAACGATAAAATAACAATACTGCCACAAACTCTCTAAAACATACAACATTAAAAATAATATATACACAAACAATGCTCTCTCTATGTATACCTTAGCCTCATCACAGTCTAGTAAACTTGTAAAAACAATGTACTTTTGGCGATCCAGCTGAATAGAACAAAAGGGCAGAATCCTTGTTGAAATTACAATAAAAGTCACAAACTTTGTAAACCCTTTAAAACTCTAAAATGTAAATGCATTTCATTAACAAGCAATGATTAAAATGAACAGTGTACTTGGTATATCTGGATGAAATCAAATTCATAAACGTACAGCAACTTAAAAATCAAAAGTTTTTTTTTGATACTCATCACAAACAGTCCAGTAAACCTGTAAAACCAAGACATACTTTTGCTTATCCAGCTAAAACCTGAATAGAACAAGAGGCCAGAAGCCTTATTGAAACTTTGTGAACCCTTTAAAAACACTAAAAAAAACACTAAAATGTAAATGTATTTCATTAAGAATGGATTCATTAAGGATTAAATGAACAGTGTACTTGATACATCTGGATAATATTAAATTAATAAAAAGTACAGCAACTTAAAAGCTGTTTTTTATACTCATCACTAACAAGAGTCAATTACAAGTTTTACAGTAATGTTAGTTAATATTAACCATTAACAAGCACAAAAGCATGCTGTGCTGTTTTAACTATAAACGTAATCTTCAGTAATGCCACACCCCTTTTTCAGATTGATTTCTATACATGAGCCATCAAGTCATTCTTGAGAGTTTGCAACTTGGGTAACAGTTTACCATCTTCCAGACCAAGTAAAATCTTCTGAATGAATTCAAGGGTGTTGATCACTCCCACAGGATAGCCGAGGTGTAGTGCGTAAATTAGTCCAAACATCACCAGGAAGGCATCAGCAAGTCTGGGACGGTGGACCACAACCTCACTTTCCAGGACAACACAGATTTTTACAGGCTGGTAGTGAAGCAGACTGGAACTACTATTGTCTTCAATGACTGTAAGGAGGGCAGCTGGAATATTTCCAAGCTCTGGTTCAGACTCCTCCTGAATAAATGACAGAGAGATTAAATCACCAACTAATCTATAGTGAGTTAAATTCTTTTATACCAATTTTATGATTAAGTTCTGTTCAATTAAATATTCCAGGTTCAGCAGAAATATAAGTATATACTAGTAATGAATTTAAAGATTCTATGAACTATAAGATTTTACAGACAGCTGTTATACTGTTACAAATGAATTTTAAAATGAATTTTGTTTTATCCAGACAGAAAGGTAAAGATACTTGTAACAGGTAATCACAAATCTAAGCAGGTGCTGTTATACAAAATTTTTAGTTTAAAAAATAATTTAATAAAAAATAAATACTATACTATACAACACATTTACAAAGAAAAGGAAAACTGAAAACTGCAATGCACTAGCGGTGAAAGTACAATATCATTAAAATAAAAACAAGTGTTATTCATCCACTTCCTAAATCATATGGGTAAATAGAGTTTGTAAAATACAGTCCAACTAAACCTAAGCCCAGAGTGCTATGGATTAAGCCTGCTATTTAATTTATTTATTTAAAAAATAAGAAAAAAGAATTTGTGATGAGCTTAATAAAAGATTTTTGTATATGTTGTTGAGCTCTGTCTATAAGGCATTTGTGGAACAACCAATTTATTTAACGTTTAAAGTTTGAAACCAACTAGTCAACCAAACCCCTAGGGGTCATCTATAGTTGAGGTCAAAAGTTTACATAACACCTTGCAGAATCCGCAAAATGTTAATTTTAACAATATAAGAGGGATCATACAAAAATGCATATATATATATATGTATATATATATATATATATAGTGACCTGAATAAGATATTATCCAGAAGAGAAAATAATAGAAGTTATGACCCCATTCAAAAGTTTACATCCCCTTGATTCTTAATACTGTGTTTTTACCTAAATGATCCACAGCTGTTTTTCTATTTAGTGATAGTTGTTTATGAGTCCCTTATTTGTTTAACTGTTCAGGACAAACAAGGGACTCATGAACAACTACCACTAAAACAAAACAGCTCTGGATCATTCAGGTAAAAACACAGTGTCAGAATTCAAGTGTATATAAACATTTGAACAAGGTAATTTTTATAAATTCAAGTTATTTTCGCGTGTACACATCTTATGTGAAATCTCTTATTTAGGTCAGTGCTAAAAAAATTGCATCTTGCAATTTGTAATGAATTTAGTAATCAACAAAGTAAAGCTAAATTAAGGATTAACAATAAGGAAATGGTGTGTATGAAAATACATTTTTTGGCATTATAATTGATCCTAAATTATGTTGGAAACCACATTTTAATCATGTAAAAGAATGTCCAAATCTATTGCAATATTGAACAGAATAAAACATTTTGAATGACGTTCTTATTTTGACTTTCTTTATTCTGAAAATAAAGTCACATACACCTAGGATGCCTTGAGGGTGAGTAAATCATGGGCTTATTTCATTTTTGGGTGAGCAAACCCTTTTAAGGCTAGTCCCATACTAAAATACAAGTTTGAACTGCCTCAACTGAAAACATCTTGCTTGGACATATCTTAAAATATGTCAGTGTCAATGTTCTGTCTTAAGATGCACACCTGAAATGTTTTCTTTATAAAAACTGCTTAAATATCCTAATTTAACTAAGGCCTGGTCCCAGCTTAAGATAAGCCACGATCATGAAAACGAGAATTAAAGACCTGCAGAAACCCTGCCAAAACTCTTCAAATCCTACAGACAGACTGAACAAGGGCAAGTAAGAAAACATGTTTGTACTTTGAGGAAATGGTACTGTCAATTATTCAAGGAAACTCACTGTGCAGGTTCTGAAAAACTCAGAGACATCCTCACGCAAGGGACAGAATGAAGTACTGTGGTACGTCTGGTGTGAATGTCGTGTAATTCCTTGAAAGAAAGATAGAATTGGACACACTTAACTGTGAATTTCAAGAACAAGCAAGACTTTAAACAGTCCAATCGGAGTACATGCATACTAGGGTTGCACCCCCATGTTGTTCCAAATCTGTAAAAGCTTTGTTCCTCTTTGGAACAAAATTTAAGCTATTTTGGATGAAAATCGGGAGGCTTTTGACTGTCCCATTGACTACCAAGTAAACACCACTGTCAAGACCCAGAAAAGTATGAAAGGCATCGTCAAAATAGTCCATCTGCCATCAGTGGTTCAATCTGAATTTTATGAAGTGACGAGAATACTTTTTGTATGCAAAAAAATTGACTATTTTGACGATGCCTTTCATACTTTTCTGGGTCTTGACAGTGATATTTACTTGGCAGTCAATGGGACAGTCACAAGCCTCCCAGTTTTCATCCAAAATATCTTAAATAGTGTTCTGAAGACAAACAAAGCTTTTACGGGTTTAGAAACGACATGGGGGAAAATTTTGGGGCGGAGTAACCCTTCAAATCTCAATAATACACTAATAACTTACCTGAAGCAGTCCAAGCTATATCTACTGATCAGCCACAACATTAAACCCATTGACATGAACAACATGAATGAACATTTATTACAATAGCACCTGCCAAGAGGTAGCATATAATTAAGTAGCAAGTGAACAGTCAGTTTGTGTTTGGGAGAATTAAAAAAAAAAAAAAAAATTAGAGATTTTAGTGACTTTGATAAGGTCCAAATAATAAATACTAGATTGGGTTAGAGCATCTCCAAAACAGTAAGTCTTGTGGGGTGTTTATTCATTTAGCCATCACTCCTTGGCCCTTTTCAAAGTCATTCAGGTCTTTTCACATTCCCTTTTTTGCTGCTATCAACACACAAAATTCAAGAACTACTCACTCCTGATTAGTTGAGGAGTCATTCCAACCATGAGATAATGTACCAGTGTTGCCACAAATTTTATCTCATGTTTAACCACTACAGAGCCATCAGAGCCAATTTTCAGAAAGACTAGCCGAGGTGAGGCTGCTCTTGATGGGAAACATAAGCACTGAGCACCCAGTGAACGCCTGGAGCTCACATCTCCGAAACCAGTGAAACAAAATTTCAAATAGGCGCTATGTTTATAAATAAACCACAGATGAGTTTTAATCAACTTCAACTCTTAAAACTACGTTCCATGACACAAGAACTCTAATACTTTGAAAATTATGCAGGTTTTCTCTTCTGCCACTAACGGTCACTAATGAGGAAAAAGAAAAACCCATAACTATTGTCTGTAAACTTTAGGATACTTCAACATTATTTTAAATAAGTAATTGTTTAAAAAAAAAAAAAAAAAAAAGTAGCCTGTATATAATAAAAGAAAAAAGTAAATTTTGCACAAAATAAATTTGATATAAAATTTATATGAAAATGTAGCCATGTGCAGTAATACTGAAAGCCAGAATTAAGATATTTTTGATGAAATCCAAGAGCTTTCTGACCCTACATAGATGGCAACACAACTGAAATGTTCCCAGGTCCAGAAACCTAGCAAGGCCATCTGTAAAAGAGTCCATGTGACATCAAGGGTTCAACCGTAATTTATGAAGCTATGAGAATACTTTTTGTGTGCATTCATTGTGATACTCTCTCCTTAATGGTGGCCTGCTGCTGCAGACTGGATGTGGAGAAGTAGAATTGTTGAATAAAGTCGTTATTTTTGTTTTCTTTGCGAACAAAAATTATTCTCAAAGCTTCATAAATTACGGTTGAACCTTTGATGTCACATGGACTATTTTACTGATGCCTTTGCTAGGTTTCCGGACCTGGGAACATTTCAGTTGTGTTGCCGTCTATGTAGGGTCAGAAAGCTCTTGGATTTCATCAAAAATATCTTAAATTGCATTCTGAAGAGGGTTTGGAACAACAGGAGGATGAGTAATTAATGATAGAATTTTCATTTTTTGAGTGAACTAACCATTTAAGTTCTTTCAGCTATTATCAAGAAAAATGCAAATGAACATACTGGCATGTTTTCCAATCTCAGAGGATTAATGCAACCAGATAAACAGCAAAAACAGTGGACTGTGGTATTTCAGATATCATTTGAATCAGTTTAACTATTTAGTGTTAAATGGGTTCAAACAATAAAAAGAATAATTTCTTCACTTGTTCATCATGGATTTTTAGAATTTCAGCCAAAGCCTGTGCTGTCTTTCCAGTTTTGGATGCCTTCTGTCGAAATAAAGTCATCAGTTGAGGAATGTGCCGGTCAAGCTCAAAGTAGAATGTGTTGGGCAGGTTCTGGTTTGTAATCCGTTGGAACTCTGCGTACACCTATATTTCAAAACCAAGCAGAAAGACAATACATCCATATCAATTAGTCATACAAGTTATAGATTTTCCAAGTTTGATCCTGAGGAGAGAACTCCACCTGGACTGTTCTTCTAAAAAAAAATAATATTAAAAATAAAAATAAATAAATAATAGATAAAAAGGTAAACCTGGGCAAGCAAACACTGCAGTGTTGTCAAAAGTGCCAGTACCAGACGGTACTGTTTTTTTTAAAAACCATTATGTTAAATGTTAGCCATTTCCCACTAACATTTGAGCGCTGTTGAGCTGTTGATTCTTAAACACGGCTCATTGGCTCAACAACTGTGATTGGCAACCATCGCTTCAATGCTCTTCACGAGTGCTCACACTGAAGTAAACAGGAGCGTCTAAAAGTCACATCTGTCAGCAGATCCATCTATGTGCAGATATACTGGGTATCCTATGTGCTTCTGTGCGAGTGCTCGGTGAGGAGTGTGAAGCGCTGATCATTGCAGTCAATCACAGTCATATCTGTTGAGTGTGTGAACACTATGGCCAATCAGCCATGCCTAAGAATCTGCTCAACAGTGCTCAAATGTTAGTGGGAAAAGGACGTTTTGAAAATTACAGTACCAACTAGTATCGCAGTCAGTACATTTGAAAACAGTAGTCACTGGTGCTGAAAAAGAAATACACAAGAGCAGATGTTTGTTTAGTATTCATGCTCTTGTCTGGACCATGAATCCCAAAAAATGTTTGGTATTCTGCATCTTTCAAAACAGTCAATATAGTGTTATTTGTGGAGTCATAGCTGCGTCATTCATTCTGAAGCACAGTCTTTGTGAACAGCTTGTTCCTTCCACAGCAACGGAGCAGACAGATTAAACTTGTAGAAGCTGTTACACTCCTATAATTCAGCAAACAGCCACTATATGAGCAAGAACCACAACTATTATGCAATTTGTTATCAACATAAACAGGAAAAATAGAACTACTTCAACATTACCTCAGACTCCATTTTGAGAGCAGGTAAGAGGTCCATAAACTCCTTCACTGGTGGGCAGTTCTTCACTACAGTCTGTCGTCGCAAGGCAAATGTGGTCTGCATCATCTTTCTTATGAGGGGTAGGTTCTGCTCAGTCTTCTTGAGTTCTTCAACCATTTTCTGCTTCAAGCACTCAAGACTTGAGGAATCTTCTCCTTGGGGAAAGTTGGGTAAAAAGTTGACTTCTGCTCGCTTGGGTCTTTTAATGTTTGAGTGTGAAGGTTCATTGTCAGGGGGCCTTTACTTCTTTTCCCAGCATTTACAGTCACCTCCTGGAATCCAGCTTGTCTCATCTTGCTCCTGTAGTTGCCCATTTTGAACTTAATGCTGTTTTTCCATCCATACCAGCCAGTTTGTGATCCTGCTTCTCTCAAACAAGGATTTTTCTCCACAAGAGCCTCAGCTGCCATTGCCATCTCTTTGTCACTTGGGTAAGCCTTGAAGCCATACATTGTACATGCAAGCTTTTGTAAAATGCTGTGCTTTAGGTCTCTTGTCAATTTAAGGGGTCTGCCGTTCTTCTCAAATTCAGTATTTCCTTCTCTAAGTTTCAGTTCAAGATCAAATGAAAATGCGGGAATTGGAAAAGGACCTGGAGGCCATCTGCTTAGATGTTCTTGAGATGACACACTTGAAAGTGTTTCAGTAGATGCAAGAGAGCTGGAATCTTGTTTAGGTGAGATATGCACAACAGTTTTTTGTGGCAACTCGTCAATGTCAGCAAGGGAAGTAAGTTTCCATCAAAGTCTGGATCTTCATCATTCAAACTGAAGTCATGGTGGATTTCCAACTGTTGTTTTATAATGGCAATCAATGCATCAACTGAGGCTGGACGTGAAATGAGTTTTAATTTTCTAACCTGGTTTGGCTCAACAGAACGAAGAATCATGGGTTGTGGGGATGCAGCCACTGTGCTAAATGGAAAAAAGACACTTAGGATTACTGTTGTTGAAAGTACTGAAATTTTAAAAGTGTCTGACTGCCATTGTCTTTAAAATATTTTTGAAGTTTTGAGCATTATGCACAACTCTTTTAAAAAAAAACAGTGTTTGGCTTCAAACCGCATGGTCCAAACACATACCAGAGGCCCAAAGCATTTCACTAATAATGCTCTACATAATGAAGTTTTGGAAGGCAGCGAACTTCAGGGAAAACCTCTTGCAGTGCCTGCCTATGATCACTGATTTTGACCTTAAAATAGTCTAAGGATTCATCAGTGAATGATGGACACAAGGCTAGCTCCAAGACTTCTTTCAACTCCATCAAAACTGCCCACACACCATCACCCTCAGGTACTTTATTGCCAACAAGCAATGGAAGCAATCGGAGCAGAGTTGCATTTTCATGCCCATTCCCACCTATTGTTCCTCGAGACAGAAACGTTTTGGGAATTACTCTACTACTCTAAAGTGAAGTACTTCAGCTGGATCATCTGATGCAAAGAGAAAGCTCCATAGGAATGATACCTTCCAGAATATCATGCAAGATATCTGGAGGAAATCCTGTAACTGGATGGAAGTAACTGAGGCTGTCATGCAAGACACAGGAACTTTTAACACCAAAGCAGCTGCTCAAGGTATTATTTTCTTGAACATTTTGTACATGAAGGTCATGGCTGGGTTTGGTTCTTGGAGAAAACTCTTTATCTCTGACTTCAGTTGCTTGAAACTGTTCTCTTGTTGCCATACAGAATCTGCAAACATAATCTGCTTGAAAAGACTCTATAAAGCCCCCCAATCCATGGGCAGCCAGATTGTCAGCAGAAACACAGAAGATGGTGCCTTTCACACTGCGACCAATTCTTTTAACAAACACCATCCTGTTCAAGCGTATGAACATCATGCATCAATGGAGCAGGTACAGCTGCATATCCGAACTCTCAGAGGTCTGTCACTTTTGCTAGTATTGCTAGCTGTATAGAGTGTAACACAGATCGATATTTTGGTGGCAAATTGGCAAGGATCCAATAAACGGCACAAAGTTTGTGAATTTTCCGTGACGTACCAAGTGGGTTGGCAATTTCAAGCTCATCGATATATAGCTGTATTGGTAAACTGAGATCCACTGTTGCCAGCAACTCATTTTCAAGGAAATACGAGCCATTAGAGCATGACACATATTGACCAGGCTCTGTATTTAGTTCAGTAATCTTGTCAAGAATGTCAGTATTTTTAAATAACTCCTGAATCATTTGAAGAATGGGAACATACATGATGGTATGTCCAGATTGCTCCAACTGATACTCCACTGGCATTACACATGGATAATTGCGCTCAATGAAGGTTTTAGGCGCTTGGATGAAGACAGCTCTGCACTTTTGGAAGTAACACTAAATAGAATGTTAGAGTCCATGACAGCGCTTACAACTTCATCCAGTGTCGCTTCTGCAATATTGTGACCATTTCTATGCAATGTGTCACTGACTGCCTTCTTGACCAATGGTTGAGATAAGGAGGAGATCTGATTTAGGTGGTCCACTATTTCTTGTACAGCCATGTTTGAGACATGGAGTATAGCCTGCATCTTAAGGAATAAGGAAGATACATTCATATTGAGTTGACTTTTTAGATTGTCACTGATCATCATCATCTGTGATGTCTGTGCTTTGCCTTGGACATTCTTCGTGCAAATCACTGCTGACCTCAAAACTACCGGTTTGGAGAGTCTGATGATCCTCAACAAAAATGTCACTTCGAAAGTCTGAAGAAAGACTTGCTTGGTGTGCTCTACTTTTATGCAAGTTCAACAAAGAGTACACATTTGTACTACAGTTACAATCCTTATATGGGCATGCCACTGTTTCATGGTTTTTTAAATGCTTCCTGAGATGACAGAAGACAACGGATTCAGAAAAAGGACTGCTGACATGTGCATAAAGGGCATTTAAATAACACATGCTCCTGACCGTGCTCTGCTCTATTTCCAAGTTGTGCAGAATGATATCTTGACAAATGAGTTCTCAGTGCATTTAGAGTCTTGAATGTACACACACAATCATTATAGAGGCATGGAAGTGGGCTAATGCTGGAAAAGTGGCTGTGCTGCAGTTTGTAGTGTTTAAACAATTAAATTCTGGATGTTAAAGAAATTGAACACAACTTCCATTGCCAAGTCATAGTGGTGCCTACAACCTGAAAAACAAGAAAAAAAAAGTCAGAAAGTTTCACATCAAAAATACTCAAAAAATACACAATACCACCTTACTTTGCAACATGGAAGCCACTTTCTATGAATGTACAGGACTTCTGATTCAAAAGACACTACAGGAAAACAAATAGAATATTAACAAAATATGGTAAACGGTAACTACTTGCACTACAAACCGGTGTATTATGTATTATGGCTACAATAATAAATTAAAATCTAAGAAATACCAATTTGCCATTTCAAGCAGCATAACAGACTTCATACAGCTAACATAAATGGAAGCAGA
>NW_026129579.1:293550-395917 GCF_022985175.1 Labeo rohita | reverse complement strand
TACCAGGACTTGCTGCACACGTCAATACTGAGTCATTTTTGTCAATATGAACAACTTTCAAATACTGTATTTGCATTATTGTAAGGGTAGGTGTAGACATTCATAAAACACAACCTGATAGAAAGTAAATGTAATTTATTGTTACATGTATTGTTTTATGGTGAGATTTACAGATGTAGCTGTATCCCTTTTAGCCACAACTGAGAAATCTGCACAGATCAAGCACCGTTTACAAGCATAAACAGCTCTAAACAAACATGTGGCTGGATTTTGATGTGAGACAACAGAAGATGGACTTTTGCACTGGAGGAAGCGTTATCGTTGAATATGGACTCATGGAGCCAAAACATTACAAAACAAAGGCAAATGTTTTCTTGTAAATACCATGAAGTGGTAATTTAATTAATTAGTGTTTTTTTATTCATTTGTAGTGCTTATTTGATGAGTTTTTAGGCAGAAGGCAGCTAACTAGAAACAACAAACTATCATTGTCCCTTTTTTATTACACATTCATGTTTGTTAAAATTCAATAAAACTGAATCTACATGAGAAAGCTGACCGGAACTCAGTTAAATTAAATTTATTAGGCACTGGTTGGTGAGGAGCGGGACAGTGAGCTGTGAATAGCGATAACAGTTTCCTGTGCTGTGTGAAGCTAATGTTGTTCAAAGTAAGAACGAAGTGTACACAGAGTTTACCGATTGTAAATATTTTCTTTTTTCCAGATAATGACCTATAAGCATAGTGTGCACAACAGTTAGTTTACCCAAAAATAATCATTACATCATAATTTACTGACACTCATGTCATTACAAACCTCAGTTACTTCTGTGGAAAACAACAAAATGTTTTGAATAATGTTGGTAACCAAAACATTTTGGAGACTGATTCTTGAATTACTTTTCAGGTGTGACAGACAATCTTACTTTCATGATTACTTTTTGAGAATCGCTCACTCTTGCTTTCAGCAGGACAAACTTAACAGACTGATACTGACCAGTATTTAAATCATAATTTGACTTGACCTTCATTGAAAAAAAAAAAAAAAAAAAAAAAAAAAACACTCAGACATTTTCTTAAAATATCTTCTTTTGTGTTCCACAGGTGTTATACAGGTGTGGAGGGACAGTAAATGATGATGGACAGATTGATCATTTTTGGGTGAATGGGATTATTCTGGCCAATTTATCAGGTTACAACAAATCAGCACAAATCACATAAATGACATATTTTGAGTTCAGTGCAGCAGGTGGCAAGTTTCCAATACTGTAATAAACTGACTTACATATTCATTTGCTTTCTGCTTTTTCAGTCAGCTCATCACATCTTTTCAAACAAGGGTTTCCATCAAGGATGACTGTTGAGACACATGAGAGCAAACACACACATCTGAAACATTTCCAGAAGGAAGATTATGAGTGTCACGGATGAATTGAACAACAATTATAATTACAATACAGTGAGCTGCAATTCATGAATAAAGACAGAATCCATTGTTTCCAATAGAGTAATACATTAATTAAAAATTCATTTCTGTGTCAAATCACATCTCCGTTATTAACAGGATTAATAACAATTTGGAGCACGACTGCATAGGTAATAGTGCTATAATTCTTATTTTGATAAATAAACACAACAGACCAGCAGTAATTCCCTGCTGAAAAAAACAGCTAAAACCAGCTTAGGCTGGTTAGCTGGTTCTAGCTGGTCTCCCAGCCTGGCCAGGCTGGTTTTAGCTGGAAGTAGCTGGTTTTAGCTGGTCTCCCAGCCTGGCCAGGCTGGTTTTAGCTGTTTAAGCTGGAAGTAGCTGGTTTTAGCTGGTCTCCCAGCCTGGCCAGGCTGGTTTTAGCTGTTTAAGCTGGAAGTAGCTGGATTTAGTTGGTCTCCCAGCCTGACCAAGCTGGTGTCCATTTGACCTAATTACTAGGGCCGGGACTTTAACGCGTTAATTTAGATTAATTAATTACACAAAAATAACGCGTTAAATTTTTTAACGCATTTTAATCGCACTTATTTTTGCACCGCGGAACATTTCTCACTGGATGAGTTTCGGCGGACCGATTATACTGGAGCACCAATTAGCGTTCAGACAAAAACAAACCACAGTGAACATGGACAAAGAAGCTGATGAGACCGCTTTTAGTTGGCTCTTTATGTTGTTGGTGCAACTGAAACTTTATGTATTATGTTGTTGGTGCAACTGAAACTTTATGTTGAACTCTTTATTCTTTTGGCCAAGGTTATTGAGAGTTGGACTGAAATGAATTTTATTTTTTTAAACCAGCTGTTGGTAAATCAACAAAGTCTGTTATGGCCTCTGAAGCAACAGAGATGTTGTCTACAGTAATAGTCAGGGTTTCCAATGTTCTGAATGTATTTGAAAGTATTGTGTTTTACTTAAACAGTTTACAGAAGGTCTACCTACCTATAGGGTACCTGATTTTCTGAAATGTAGGCTACTATATTTCTAAATATCCTATTGCTACACTTAGTGGCAATATTGCACTGGTCTGTTGGACTTGGTTGAACAAAAATAAACAATATTTTGTTGCTTAAGCTTATGTATTCAGTCATTATTCAATGGTATACTAAAAATCCATATGAAAAAAACTTACTTCTCACTATTCTCAGGTCAAATATTTATATGCGAATAAAATGTAATTAATTTCGATTAATTAATTACAAAGCCTCTAATTAATTCGATTATTTTTTTTAATCGAGTCCCGGCCCTACTAATTACAAATTAATCAGTTTGTTTCACTTACTGACAAGGTTCAATTCAAGGTAAGTTTAGTATCATAATCAGGCAGGCTAGATGATACATCTTAAATTATTCTAGTTGTTAATGATAATATATCTGAGAAGAGTCTAAAATAAATTGTAGCATAAAGTATAGCATAAAATCAAGCTAGCACTCAAAAAATCAGCATAGAACTCAAATCAGATTAAATTATTGTCTGAAGAAATACATTCACTATAGTTGTATGACCAAATATAGTCAGCTGTTTTATTTTTAGGTATTAGATAGACTTTTACACAAAATATAAATGAAACAAACACAGTCTTTATATAATAAATAACAATCACCTGCTATTAAAAAACATTAGGAGAAAAAAAAACAATATCTTTAACAAGAAATGCTTAAAGCATAATCTGATCATGTGGATCACGTGGTGGTTTGATGCAAAAGTACAGCATATTGCTGTAAATTTTAAATCTTCAGAGGCGGGATTTTCTTCAACGGTCGACATTCGGGAGCAGCAATAAGTACGATTCACAACTGCGGTAAGTGATTTATTTCACTTTTAATTTTTCATGTTTGATAACTGTAGTTATCCCGCAGTCGCGGGAGGATTTCACACATTCCCCGGCCTCATAGCGGCTATAGGCGGAAAATCTCTGGGTTTCTACGGTAATAATTACACGCTTCATTGACAACAGTTGTGATTCACGGGAACGTCGTTTTGTTCAGCACACTTTCTCATGATTATTTTATGATGTAAATCAAATTTGCACAAGCAGTCATCCATTAACAGGGGCGCCGAAATGAAACGCGTGACGTTACTTAAGTCTCGTAACTCGCGGTCATCACGATCACGGAGGATGAAAACTGTCACATAAACTCTGAACGGTGCTGTTAAAGCGGTTCACATAATGATGTGTGAGAACCTTTGATATCTTGATAATTCTCTTATTGTTTGATTGTAATGCTTTTTGCTAACTTTGGTTTAAGAATGAGTTAATCCAGCCCATCTTCCTGTCTGGCCTTTTCACAGCATATATTCACTCCGGAGTAACTTTACCAGGAGGAGACAGATGGAGATTTGGAGTTCATTCAAAGGTAATGGTTGCATTCTAAGAATTTGAATACCTGAATTTTACATGTAGATATGTTAGAAGATGTTTCTCAACTCCAGAAGAGAGACGATTTTTAAGGGAGAATGATTCAGATATCTCAAAAGCTAAAACTAATGTGAATTAAATATTGTTTGTTTCCTGACTGATTTGTAGATATTTAAGAGGAACAAAGAAGTTGAAAGGAAAAGTTTCATCTAAAACAACAGGGCAAATGGTACAGAAGAAACCGGTTGAAGTGAACCCAAGTTGCCACTCTTCTTTGCAAAGTGAAGGATTTTCAGCAGAATTTCTGAAATGTAAGACATACACACATACCAAGATCTCCTTTTTCCTTTTATTATATTCTTTTATTATCTACATTGCCGTTCAATAGTTTGGGGTTTGTACGATTTTTTTATGTTTTTTTATTAAATAAGTCTCTTCTGTTAATCAAAGCTGCATTTAATTTATCAAAAATACAGAAAATTAATTGAAAAATAAAAAAAGTAATGTTGTGAAATATTATTGCAATTTAAAATAGTTTTTTTTTTTTTGTCTGTTTTAATATACTTTAACCCTTTGGGGTCTGAGGGTGTTTTGGGGCCCTGGAGAAGTTTTGACATGCCCTGCAATTTGTGTTTTTTTCAGTATCTTAAAAACATATTAATGGCTAAAGTCTGGTTACACTGTAATCAGCACAAACTGGGCTACAATAATATGCAAACAACATTAATGTACACATTTGTGTTTTTGAGAAAACAACATTTATGTGTGGTTAGTGAAAAACTAAATGTTTTAAGGCCATGAAACACATTCAGAACATTTGTTCACAAGACTTTTGAGAACTGGATGTGTTAGTCGAGAGTTTTTTCAACAAAATGATTTGAAAATCATCTTGTTCACTCCTTCAGAGAAAATTATATAATGATGTAAATTTTTGTTGTATGTTTTGTGATCGAAAAGGAATATGCGAAGGAGTGGCAATGACCCATGAATATTTAGTGATTCATACCTGAGAGACAAAGAGCTCTCCCTAATGGCCCATCAATGACACTGTGACTGTCAGTCAATGAGAGATTCAAAGAATGGAGTTTTAGATTAATTGTATTTTATTTACAAAACAGTATCATCAAAACATACATAATGAAGGTCAAATACACATTATTGAGCACCCTGATCTAACCACAGAGATGTCAACAGACTTTGTGTAGTTTCTGAAAACTGTTTTCTGAATTCTGTTCAACAAGTGAAACAAGTAAATCATACCTGATATTTAAGTGCTTGCAAAACTCATCATCAGTAGTCAAGGAACTTTTTTTTTTTTACACTAAAATATGTGTAGTTGAACACCTGATGTTAGTACAGCGCTCTCAGTTTGAAAGACAGCAGGATTCATCTGTTGTGCAGGTATCAGATCACTAAAAAACAAATAACATAAGAAAAACATCTGTGAGCATGTTAATAACACACTGTAAAAAGCAACCTATAGAATCTACTCAATATAATGGGGTAAACTGATGTAACAATTTACACTCAGTTTGTTTGGGTAGATTCTATCCTATATGTCTGAGTAAAGAATACCTGAATTTATCAGCTAAGACAAACTAAAAAAAAAGTAGGTTAAGTCTACACAGCAAAAAGCCCAGTGTTAAATGAACTCTCCCGGGAGTTTGAGTCCATACTCAAGAGTGTTAAAATGAACACTGAAGCAGTGTTAGAGTTAATGAGGTAATTAAGTGATTCATTGAGTGATGATTGATCATTATTAAAGACGCCTGATGTTAATAAGCAGAATCACCAAAAGGAGAAAATCGAATTTTGTAAGTCCCCATTATAGTGGTGAGTGTTAGCATTAGTTTAGCTCTTTACCAGTAACTTCTTAATATTAGATTTTGTTTGGGTGTTGTAATTGAGTTATAACAGTCAGACAAACCAGAAGAAATGAGATTTTGTGGTTTTGATTATGCTTTGACAAAGTCGTGAAGTAGCCATCAGAGTAAGTGAGTTGTATTTTGTTTATGTTGGTTTAATCAGACAGGTGTTTCTGAAATTTATTTGACCGGAAAAAATATAAACATTTTTTAGATTTAGACACACAGACATCAACAATCAGCATGAGAATCACAACAATGGTGACCAACAAAAACGTATGTTGTAGCCAATCCAAACTCATCCATATTTCCCATCATGTATTGTGGCATGAATAAATTATGAGCTGATGATTTCCGTGATGTTTAGAGTTGATCTGTTTCTGGATATGCTGTTTGTCACCATTTTTGAGATTCATATGCTGATTCATGATGTCTGTGTGTGCCTAAAAGAACAGCTTTTGAAAGTTTTTTTTGATCGGAGGAGCTTGTAAAAAGTCCATTTAAAATGTAAACAAAAATTCAGGCTTTATCATTTTTTTGCTGCTGTGAAACCACAAGGCAGTTGTAATAAATAAAGGATATAAAACTCTAAATGATTTCAGTGGCTCAAATTAAGTTTATTTTAAAACAGAATTATCACCACTGCATGACTTTTGCTCTTTGGCTTGTCTGGCTTGTTTAACTAAACAGTTGAACAAAAGCTAATATTAAAAAGCTATGGGTCAAGAGCCCAACTAATGCTAACACTGACCACTATAATGGTGACGTAAACATTTTGGTGTCTTCAATAATTTTCAATCATCACTCAATGAATCACTTAATTACCTCATTAACTTTGACACTGCTTCAGTGTTCATTTTAACACTCAAATAAACTCCCGCAAGAGTTCATTTAACACTGGGCTTTTTGCTGTGTAGACTTTATCTACTTTTTTTTAGTTTGTCATAGCTGTTAAATTCAGGTATTCTTTACTCAAATATATAGACAAACGGAGTGCAAATTGTTACTTCAATTTACCTCATTTTATTGAGTAGATTCGTAAATTCAGGTATTCTTTACTCAGACATATAGGATAGAATCTACCCAAACAAACTGAGTGCAAATTGTTACATCAGTTTACCCCATTATATTGAGTAGATTCTATAGGTTGTTTTTTACAGTGCAGGAGCATCTGTAAAATATATATATAGTGTGTATATAGTGTACGAATTTGTAGCCATAGACTCACGCATTTGTACTAACATAAAAAGGACATTTTATATCTGAGAATCTAATAATTATTGTTTTTCACGTTAAACATCTAATCGAGAGCAGAGTATTGATAAACATGGTCTAAACATACACCGTGTAAACACTCATATTACATCATATTGTTATACGATAAATATGTAACTAAATAATATGATATTAAATCATAAACATAAGCATGCCTTGTATGTATTATACAATACAAAACATTTTATATCGGGGAAACTATATTATTATTGCTAAGTGTAAGTGTAAACACTTATCTTTATATCGCATCGTTTTCTATTGTATAGAACGTTAAAAACATCCTGGCGTCTTGAGACATTTTGATGCAATGAAATGAAACGTACTTCATGATGTTTCACTTGCTGTAGTCATGAATTATAGTTTGAACAAAAAGTCTACAAATCTACAATGTGTACAGGTTCTGTCACAGTAACACAGTAACAACTAACACAAGCAGGCTAATAAAAAGAAATACTTACTCATGTAAATATCTCCTCTGATGGATCGCGCCGTGTGTCACGTCGTGTTCTTCCTCTGAATTCTTGTTCTTCACAGCGCATCTTCTTACGCATCTTAGAAACGACAAGTAGCCCAGATGAACTTGGAAAAGAAAAAGTCTCGGTGCTTTGTTTACAGTGATGTGGGCGATTACGTTTGGCGCGCGCCCTCACGTGGCGATTACACTATGAAAAGCAAAAGCATCTTGTTGGCGTGATCTAATTAAAAATAATGAAGCAGACGGTTTATCTGTATTTTATTTACAACACAGTATAATATAAACATACATTATGAAGGTCAAAGACACATTATTAAGCACACTGATCTAACCACAGAGATGTGAACAGATGGTGTGTAATTCCTGAAAACTGTTTTCTGAATTCTGTTCAACAAGTAGCACAAGCAAATCATACCTGATATTTAAGTGCTTGCAAAACTCATCATCAGTAGTCAAGGAACTTGTTTTACCAATAGAAAATCAGTGTAGTTGAAGATCTGATGTTGGTACAGTGCTCTCAGAGGAAAAGTTTGCAGGATTCATCTGTTGTGCAGGTATCAGATCACAAGCAACTAAAGCAAAACAAAAAACATATGTGAGCATGTTAATATCAGGAGCAATTTAAAGCATCTTTGCTAAATAAAAGCATTAGTGCTATAATTTCTATCCCAAAAAATATTCATAGGGGTATCCAGTCACTAACATAAATAAATGAATAAATCAGTGCACATGTTGATAGGCCTGGAGCAACTATATTGTTACATTAGCAATCACTAATATTGCCCATGTGATTTTATAGCTATCATATGCACACATGCTTTGTATTTATTATTATACAGTATAAAAACAACATCTGAGAAACTAAATTATTATTAAGCACATTATGTACACGTTTGAGCAGATATTTGCAGACAGAGTATTCAACAGTAAAGACTGGTCTAAGCATTCTTATACATTACTTTTATATCGTCTAAACTTTTTTGTCAATTTGTTTATGAAACATAAAATATTCCTGACGCCTTACAGATGCATTGAAAAGTTGCCTATGATATTTCAAAATGTTGCACTCGATTTCACATATTTTAGTCAGGAATTATAGTTTTGGAAAAAGTCCAACTAGTAAATGCCTTCAAGTTTATGTCTCAACAACACATTATCTAATGCCAATAATAAACTACTTACACTGTATAAGATCCTCTCGTCAGCTGCCTGTAGTCGCGCTCGCATTCTGTTTGTGAGATAAACAAGCTCAGCCTGTTCCTCTCAGCGCGTCCTCATCCGGAGTAAATACAAGGCTTTTTCCTCTCAGCGCTTTCTTCCAAAAATGAAAGTATCCGACACAAACACGTTGCTGCTTTGTTTACGAGTTGATGTGGGCGGTCATTTGGCGCGTCTTTCACGTGGATGTTTGTAATAACAATAGCGCCACAGCGCGTGAACTAATTAGCGGTAATGAGGTCAGATGGGAAAAACAGGGCATGTGCTGCGTCCGAAATCGCATACTTCCCTACTATATAGTACGCGAAAAACAGTATGCGAGGCGAGTAGTATGTCCGAATTCATAGTATTCGAAATTCAGTAGGCGAGAAGTACCCGGATGACCTACTGCTTCCGCCCGAATTCTGTAGTACGCATACCATGGACACTTTCCTATCCCATGAGGCTCCAGGAGAGGAGGCGTCATATTCGAAAAATGGCGGAAAGTGGAGACGCGGCTCATTTCAAGTGTAAGTACCTCAGGAAAAAAACGTTGTTTATTGTGATTAAATTACACTTGTTTAACACAATCTAAATAAACGGATGACTTATTGAAAGTTTAAACATTGTAAATTGATGAGGTGAGTTCGTGAATCGGCTGTAAGAAGTTGTTTTGTACATCAGCTTGTTAACACAGCTTTTTTTTTAACGGAGACATTCGTTGTTAAGCAGTTTAATGAGATTAGAAAATTAAACGAAATTAAAACGATTTGTTTCTTCTTTTACTAGTGTTAATTTTAGTTGATATTTTGTTGGCTACATATCAAGCTAGTAATAAGTAACGTTATGCTTCAGCTTGTCAATGTAAGTTAGCATTAATGGATTGATCATGACTAATGATTACTGTTTTGACATTACAGGGACTGATGAACACACTCGGCTCCTTATCCAGTGGAGAGTGGCTAATGAAGCCCTCTTCACTGGAAGGAGAAATGCTGCCATCAAAGGTTTTGAGTAAGTAAACAAATTCTGTAAAATGTACTTTTATTCAGGTGCTGTTGACACTGAATGTAGTACACACTAACACTTCAAGCAAAGGTTTTACTGCATTATTTTTATGCTTGATTTCTGTGCATTTATTGTGACAGAGTTTTTGTGACAGAGCAGAAGCTCGATGGGAAAATTTCAGCTGCTCAAGTTAAAAGAAAGTGGGAAAACCTAAAACAAAAATATAAAGTAAGAATTAAAAAAACAATTGGTTCAGCCCAAAATTTGAGTTCTTTTATGATTTGATTATGCTAATGTTGTTAATGTTATCTAATGAATATAATTGTTCTTGGTATTTTGCTTTTACATTTTTTGTAGGATCTTAAATGTCCACAGACTGGTGTGAGCACCGAGGATGGTGAGGTTACAGCAGCATCTTGGAAATGGTATGCTGTCCTGGATGAGGCAATAGGGGGCAGACCATCCATCACACCACCCACCCTTATTGCCTCATCCGGATCAGATGTTGCTGTAACCTCATCATCCTCTGTGAGGTCAACAGCTGAAAGAGCAGGGAGGAAGAGGAAGGACATAGAGGAGCTTATGTATGAGATGGAGGAGAGGGAGGCAGAAAGGGAAATGGAAGCAGGAGAAAAGGAGGAGAGGCGATGGAGAGAGATGATGGAAAGAAGAGAAAGAGAGAGACGAGAGCATGAGGAGAGACGAGAACAAGAGTCCAGAGAAAGAGAAGAAAGAAGAGACCGAGAAATGAGAGAGAGAGAGGAAAGACGAGACAAGGAGACAAAGGAGAGAGAGGAGAGATTTCTTCAGCTTTTAGAGCTATTTGCAAAAAAAAAAAAAATAATAATAATATTAATAAAAACTACGCTTTCTTTCCATTTGTTTATGCTAGGTTTTTCATTGTTACATACTGGTTATCAATTTTAATGCAGTGTTAGTTTCCAGGGATTTACAGTAGCTAGATTTTGTCAGTTGTAAAGTGTCAATTAATAAAATGTAGCATTGAGTAACAACAATTTTAAAGCACTTATGTGCACACTAATTTTGTGGTAGTTTCCAGCTGTTTTTTTAAAGCAAAATGCAGAAATATCTAAAAAATGAGAATGAGTGTCGTTCTGTAGAGAAAATCCAGACCAGACAGCTTTAAAAAGTATTCATTTTAATTTTGTTTTAAATATAACTTCTACATAAATATGATCACAAAGATTTGGGCAAAAACATTTTTGTATCAAGTAGTATATAGAGTTTAAATCAAATGGAAACTTCTTCAAACATTTTTATAATGGGTGCCAGGAAAATGAACTTCAGCATCTTCAGACAGGTAACGTTCACATACAGTTTTCAAGTCTTTTGAGGTTAACATGTAGTAATGTCATCTATTAATCTCACTAATCTTATTTATAGGGCTTCACTTTATTACCCCAGAAATAAAGTAATTTATAAAATTAAGCTTAAATATAAAAATAACCCACAAGTGCAATTCATGATATGTAGCTAGAATTTCAAAGAATTGTTATACAAATTTACACACACACACAGCCTTAGGCAGTGTGACAGTGGTTGGTGGGTGTCACCTCTGGGGACCACTGCAGCTCCGAGACCCCCTGTCGATTAGCCTGGGACTATCCCCAGTTACCATGTGCAGCCACAAGAAGGCCCGACAGGAGTCTTGGTGATGGAGAGGCTGTGCACTGACAGAGGAAAAACAGTGTTTTTCGGGTCTTAAAAAGTCTGATTCGTCATTCCACAATTTTATGCTGCAGAAAGCCTTAAATTTATCAATGCAATAATGCACATGCTCTGCCAAAAATTAATGTCTTCCAGAGTTTTTGTCCCAATACAAATACTAAATATAAATATTACATAAAGATAAATTTATTTAAGATGCAAAATGAAGAAATTGTCTTGTTTATGCTTAAAACAAGACTATTTCTGTCAATGGGGTATGAAAATTATTTTTCCATTTGAATTAAGTAAAAACATTTCTGAGCTCACAGGCAAATATTTGTCTTCATTTTGTTCAATTTCACAGAAAACAAGGCTTCTTGTATAATTTTTTTTAACAAAAAAAAAATTTATTTTTATATTTTCTATCTTTTCTATTTTTTCTGTTTATTTTACAATTAACAAAAAAATTGCTTGCTGTTCTGTTTTCTTTTTATTTACTATATAATTAAAAAATCCTTGCTACGTATACTGCATTAAGCTAATCTTAGACTTGTCAGAGCTTACATAGCATTGTTCTTTTGTTAATTTTGATTGCTTCCATTGTCCTCATTTGTAAGTCACTTTGGATAAAAGCATCTGCTAAATAATTATATGTAAATGTATCATAATTTTGCATCCTAAGTACTGATTAGTTGTATTCCCTTTAACTTTTCATAAATTTACTTTCATAAAACCATCAGAAACCCTGAAAAAACTGCTTTTTCATCACATTGCCAGTGGCAGTGAGCAGTAAGCATGAGGGATGCACACAGATGCTATGCACTTCCACCTCTCTCTAACTACTACTGCATTTTTTTTAGCATCACAACACCCTGTGGGCTGTGCCCACCCACACACACCTAACTATTTACATATTAACTAGCTAACGTAGACAAGCTTAATGTCAATCTGAGAACAAGAACTGATTTGCAAAGTCTTAACCTGTTAAATTGTCTTACAGGTAATCACACAGCTGCAGCCAGATTGTCCCGCACATCCTCTCCTGTGCTGGCTTCTGTGTTTTGGGGTTCAGGTGGGTCATCGGCAGGATCCTCCACAACCGCTGCATCAACAGTGTCCCCGTTCTGAAGACAGAGGTTGTGGAGCACTGCACAGCAAGCAAAAACTTCTGGCACAAATGCAGGGCTCACTTCCAGGGCCTTGAAGAAGATGGACCTCCAGCGTGTCTTCAGCATCCCGAAGGCTCTTTCAACAACGTTGCGTGCACAAGCATGCTTGGCGTTGAAGCAAGCCTGTACAGGATTCTGTACAGGCTCTCTGTACGGGGTGATGAGGCAGATGGGCGCACTCAAACAGGGATACCCACCATCTCCGAGGATGCATTTTCCTGCAGGTGGATATAAGCGGCCAGTGTAAACAGGGCTGTTCTTAAGCACCCTGGCATCATGCACCGACCCAGGATACCCAACAAAGATGTTGATGAACTTCCCCTTGTGGTCGGTGATGGCCTGCAGCTGAACAGAGTGGAACAGCTTCTTGTTAAAATAGCATGGGGCGTCACTTGCTGGTGCTTTGATCCGGATGTGGCAGCCGTCTATTGCACCAGCTACCGTGCAGAAAGCTGGAGACCCAGCCAGCTGGGCAAAACCTGCCCCCACTTCCTCCAGATCATCTGGGGTTGGGAAAGTGATCACCCTCTTCAAAATACAGATGACTGCCCTGCTGATTCTGTGCACAATGTCATGCACCGTGGACTCCACCCTATATGATGCTGCGTGGGCCAGCCAGTACAGAAACACCAGCACCTCAATATCTGTTTCCCAGCCATGGTCAAAATCTGACCTCAAAGCAGCGATGAGGGACATGATGGACTGTCGTGAAAGCTGCAGGCTGGGACAAAGGTCAGATCCATCTTTGAAATACAACTGAAGAATTGGCACAACAGCATTCAGGCGGCAGTATGTTGTAGGGCTCACTGTCTGTAGATGTGTATATAGTTTTTTTTTTTTTTTTTTTTTTTTTTTAGAATATGAATAATTTATTTATTTATTTATTTATGTGTATCTATATATATATTGCATTTATTTATATATATACACACACACACACATAGCTCACCATCTGTAAATATGTATAGTTTTTTTTTAGAATATGTATATATTATTTGTGTATCTATGCATAATATATTCATTTTATCTATGTATATATTGTATTTATTTTATCCATTTATATGAATACACACACACACACATATATAAATAAATAGTGTATATAATAAATAAATAAATAAAGTGTGTATATATTCATTCAAATTTATTCATTCTTGTTTTTTGTCCTGTGTATTCATTCATAATAATAAACTATTGTTGCTTTAAGTCAGCCTCCGTCGTGGTGTTCACAGAGGTTTTTTTTTTTTCTGAGGTAAAATTTGCTAACTAAATAAGTAATTATACTTGCGTTATTTGATAAATAATCTAGAAGCTGTCTACGAAGGCGTGATCTGCGAGCAGCTGACCGACGCCTTCTCTGAGCTGTCCAATCAATGTTAAAATGCTGAACACTGCCGGTGTTCGTGCAGTGGAGCGGTCTTTTTAAATTTTCGCGCTGTTGTGACGACGCATGACACGTGACAACATCAATATGGCGGATGTAGTACGTCTGAATTCCATTCATACTACCCACGTTCATACTATATAGAACGTACTTTTTAACGGTCGGGTAGTACGTTCATATTTAAATGTAGTACCTACTTAAGCAGTATGCGATTTCGGACGCAGCAATGGTATTGGTTTCATACGGATTACTTACACACAGAATATGTGTTTTTGATTAAACTTACTTCATTTAAAAGTAGACATTCCAAGCTTTCTATAGACAGATCTCTGGTGTTTGTGTGTCATGTATTCACTGAGTTTTAGTTAATTTTAGTGACACATTTCAACTGGATATTCACGGAGACTGAGAAAACTGAAAAGACACCCTGTATATTTTCTTCATTTACAAAAACCACGAACATTTGTTGATATGTTGAGCGTACACAAATAAAAGTAAACTTTCTACAGATTCAGGTGATGTATTACTTTTATGTGTCCAATTAAAATTGAGGGAGCAATTCAAGTTCTTTTTGCTGACATCTGGAAAATATGCGAGTGCTTCCGCCGGCGGGTTAGCCGACCCCAGGAGGTTAAGCAAATCACTACTAGATGCCACTAGATACTAGATTGAGTGGTGTCCAAAAGTTGTTTGGAACAGGTTTTATAATTTTTTTTGATGTCAAGATACCTTTCTGAACAGTCATGTCACTTGCTATGTTTATGAGCACTAAAACTCTTATTGTCTCATTAATTTTTCAGGTTTGATGCTGAGCATCCTGGAATGGTTTTTGTCAAGAATGTGGCAGGCATTGATGAATTACCTTTCCAGATCCTTCTGCAAGGCAAAGATTTCCCAGATGGACAACCGGTTCTCCTGACTCCTCCTGGATTGTCACGCCAGAGGCAACAGTACCTGTATAAGAGCATCCGCCCTTTCGTTGATGATCCCTACAAGTTTAACTTTAAACTTTAAAGCCGATTTTCTCAATATTTTGATTTTTTTGCACAGGCTGATTTCAGATATTATATTTATTCAGCTTTCAGATGATGTAAAAATCTCAATTTCAAAAAATTGAACCTTATGACTGGTTTTGTGGTCCAGGGTCACAAATATACATTGTATATTTATATATATAAATGTATATGAACAATATATACTATGTATTCTCATTACATTTGATCATAAATTGTAATAAATGATATAAATAGAAATATTAGTGTGTGTGTTTCCCTTTTTTTAAGTTGAAGAATGCAAAACAAAATGGAAAAACCTTGTGGTATATAGAAGATAATTAAATACAGCACCTCCATAATTATTGGCACCCCTGGTTAAGATGTGTTCTTAGGCTTCTAATTATTATTATTATATTTTTTTAACAATATAGAACCACAATGCAAAATAAGAGAAAAACCAGCCTTTAATTGAAGTACAAAAAACCCACATTAAGAATTTTTTTTTTTCATGAAATCATGTGTGCCACAAATATCGGCACCCCTGATATTAATGCTTTGTACAGCCTCCTTTTGCCAACAAGATGGCCATGTGAGGAGCTTGATTTTGTGTCTGCTGAACCATTTGTGTGTAGATTTTGCACATGTTTTGGGTCATTATTCTGCTGAAAGACTCGATGACGACCCATCTTTAACTTTCTGGCAGAGGCCATCAGGTTTTGATTTAAAATGTCCTGGTATTTCAAAGAGTTCATAATGCCATGCACCCTAACAAGGTTCCCAGGGCCTTCGGAAGAGAAATAGGCCCACAGCATCACAGATCCTCTACCATACTTCACAGTGGGCATGAGGTGCTTTTTCGCATACTCATCTTTTGTTTTACACCAGACCCACTTACAGTGTTTGTTGCCAAAAAGATCTTAGTCTCATCTGACCAAAGCAAACGGTCCCAGTTGAAGTCTCAGTACTGCTTAGCAAACTCCAGACTCCTTGCATGCCTCCCAAAAAGCTTGATGGTATGTAGACAGCATCTGATGGTGGTTATGGAGACTTTGTGACCCCAAGATGCCACTCTTTGATGCAGTTCTCTAGCAGTGAGTTTTGGAGATTTTTTTACTTCTCTTACCATCCTCCCCACTGTGCGTGGTGGCAAAATAAACTTGGGTCCTCATCCAGCCTTGTTTGTCACTGTTACATTTGTTTTAAACTTCTTAATGATTCCTTCGCTTGTAGATATGGGCAAGTTTGGGTGAGTGGCTATTTTATTGTAGCCATTGCCTGACTTACGAAGGTCTACACACATCTGTCTTACTTGAATGGGGTGTTCTCTTGTCTTTCCCATGTTGATGAGTGGATAAGAAAAACGTCATATTTATACCACAGTGGAACAGGAAGTCATGTATTACTAATTAAAATTTCCTATATACTCTGATCAACTTTAAAAACTACAGAAAAAAAATACAAAAATGCTTCTGAATTGTTAGGGATTGCCATTAATTGTGGAACAGGTGATTTTTTTTTATTTAGTCATGGATTTGTATTTATTGTTTAAATTCACTTGAGTTAAAGGTTAGATTTTTCTCAAATGTTCAGTTTGAGATTATGCTTCTGCAATAAAAATTGAATTTATTTTACAGCTTTTAACACATCCTAACAAGGGGTGCCAATAATTGTGGAGTAAAATAAAAGAAAGAAAAATGGCTCAGCTGCTGATCTGATAAAACCTTGGAGGTACATTGCCATCAAGGGCTGTTGATCATATAACTCCTGTTTTGGAATTGTTGCATTGGCTTCCAGAATTTGTTTAACTTTGCTGGAACTTTAACTCTGCTCAAAATAGGGCAGCCCCCATCTCATCTCCTATCAGCATCTGATGATCCAGATGAACTTTTCCTCCGGAGCCTGTTGCCACAAATAAAAAATCTTAATTCGACAAGGAGGGAAAAGGTTAAATTTCAAATACACAGAATCATCTTTGAGGCGCAGTGCAGCCAGGACCAGGAGCAGAGCATGGTACAGCTGACACAGCCATTAGGGATAACTTTGTGGTCCTGTACCCTGCAGCTAACAAGGTCTAACTTTCTATATTTACTATTAGCGTTTACCCTCGTGCAGCCCCATGCAGTTCTGGAAAAAAAAAAATATATATATATATATATATATATATATATATATATATATATTGTTGTATCAGCTGGCAATGTGCCATTTCCCGAACAATCTTGTAGGAGGAATACTGAACCAGAAAAACTTGAAATTTACCTCCACGATTTGTTTGTAGAAATGCTTCAAAAACTACAAATCAAGCAGGATAAGAAAGAGGAAAGGAGGAAACATCAGAGGAAAGGACTAGAGAAACCCAGAGGAACACCAGAGGATTATTGTTAAACTAAGGGAATTGATTCGATTGATCAGAAAACAAGGAGACATAAACAAGAGAATAATAAACCCAGCAGGCACTGGACGTCTATATAACGCTGACTTAATGTTGGATTTTGGTTACACAACCTAAAAACAACAAAATATCAACGTCAGCTGACATTGGTACTAGACATCAATACAACGTTGACATTAAATGTTGAATTTACATTGAATTTTGGTCAGCCGATGTCGCAACCGAAATTTAACCAAATATCAGCGTCTTATGACGTGTGCCTGCTGGGAAGTTGGTGAGGGAAATGATTGCTTTGAATGATTTTTATTCTGAACTGAATTCTGTTATGGAGGATCTGGAAACATTGAGACTCCGAACCACTGCTCTCACCTCTAAGGGTTACTGAAAGGTGAAATGTGTGTGTGCGAGAGGTGAGAACAGCTCAAACAAAATGTTGTAAAGGAGATGCAACATGGTTGCAGATGGACCTTCTAAAAAGATGATTGCTTGTATTTTACTTTTCTTGGCTATGCAAGATGTGTTACATTTAATTTGCAGAAGTATGCTGTTGCTGCGCAGGAAAATTATGTTTTGCTTAAGATACTAAAGGAGTTATGAAAGGTGTCTAAAATGTAAATGGGTCTGTCTGATTGCACTTGAAGATAATGTGTATGTACAGTTAGAACTTGTGACTCTTGATGTGATGTGTATGTGTACGTACCAAAATGTGTGACTTATATGGACATGCAAGGAGGAGACTTTGTGATGCTTGTGGCAGACTATAAAATGCCAGTGCTTTATCTTCTTCCTTGCCACACCTCGGGTGAAGACTTTCTCGTTGTTATTTTGAATTTATTGCTTATGAGTTATTGTTATATTAAACCAAAACCATTTCAAATGGTGAGTTGCTTTAACCTCTCTTAAAATATGACTCAGAGTGATTTATTTATTATAACCTATTATCTGAATCTGAAAGAATTCCTTCCAAGCCCCAAGTGACCGGACCAGGCTGATCCAGTCAGGACAATTCAGAGAAAATTGAACGGTAGACTACGCACACAATCCATCAGGTGAGAGTTGTTTCAATAGCAGTGGAGCTGGCTAACTATGATGGTGAGAACATTGTTGAGGTAGTTTAGTACCGGAGTAGAATATTCGCTGGAAACACAACATGGCGCCCAAAGGTGTGGGGCTTGAATGGTAAAGAAGGAAATTCAGGGATAATAGACAAAGCAAGAAGTAGGAAAGTCCCCACATGCACACAGCCACAGGAACAGTTCAGAGGAATTGCTTGTGTGTATAAGCGCGCGCAGGCTTGTTAGAAAAGAGATAACAAAAACTCAGCAACCCCAAAGAGAGGGTGAGTTTTGTTAAGAGAGACACAACTAGGCTCGCAGACCCTAAGAGAGAAAGGGTGGGCAGTTGTAAAACAAAACCGATTTTGAGAGAATAGTGAAGACAGAATCATCATGGGATTCTAGGGTTAGAATTTTTGACGAAGCAGGTGGAGAAATATGAAGTATCCCAAAAAGAGATTGGGCCACTATTGAAGTCGAAAATGATGAAACAGTGTCCGATGGGGGCTCAGTGATAGCTTTGTGCCTTGCAGACAGGAAGACGAATATGCTCCGATGCAGAATGCTCCAATTCCTGATAACCCCGAAAGTTTTAATGAGGAGTCTCCATTAGAAGAAGAAGAACCTCTTAGAATTTATTTTGGAAAAGGGAAAAATCTGATTATTCTAAAAGAAGGGCATTTAGAATATGAGGAAGAAGCCTCCGTTTTAGTCAATGCAGCTAACAAGTCACTTAATCATGAGGGTAGAGTAGCTGCAGCTCTTAGAGAAAGAGCAGGACGAAAATTTCAGGAAGAGTCAAACAGATTAGTAGATCGTTAGGCAAAAGAAAGCAGGACCAAGTGGAAAACCTGTAATACATGCAATAGGGCATAAAAAGGGGAGAAATAGTGATATACAGGAGGGGTTGACAGCTATTTTAACGTTAGACAATTTGATCGATAAAATATGTGCGTCAGCAAGAGATAACAAATATTGTACCGTGGCAATGCCAATCACATCTGGAGGGAATTTTGGATTTAATGAAGTTAATATGGGAGCAGCCCTCGTAACATCGTTACTGAGAAAAACTGACCGTACAGACTGGCCAAGAACGTGGATAGTTTGCCATCCAGACGCCTCAGTGTTAAATCAGATAACTGAAAGAGTAAATTAGGAAAAGCAGGCTGGAGAAGGCAGATCAGATCAGGAGGCAGTTCCAGGGCAGGAAAGGACTGAACCTAGAACAGAAATTTTTGAAGGAGAATCTGATCCCGAGTGGCCAGAATTAAAGCGCGTGAAAACGTCACGAGGAAGGAAAGATCAGATAGAGAACCCCTTCCCCAGTTTAAAGCATGGCAAGGGTTATGATACATTCAGGTTAGGAAAGGGAACATACCGACCTACGCATGCTAGGAGTAGGAAAAAGGAAACTTTATTAGACTGAACAGAAGAGTGGGAGACAGAATATGCTCCCGGTATAACTTGTGGTCAAGTGTGGAGTTTGCTTAATGGAGGGGATGCTACAGCTATCCTCACTGACACTTCATTAACCCAACAAGCAAAGCGTGCGATTTTAGCGCAGAAAGACCTGACAAATAAGGCAGCGTTACAGAGAATAATTCGAAACGGCGTAGGTAGTAAAGTGTATGAGGAATATTATTCAGATGCTGGAGCTGAAAGTGATAGTTCATCTAGCGAGTCAGGTGATGAAGAACAAGAAGAGGAAGATGATGAGCGGTGGTTGTTGAGAGGAGGCCCGTGAGGGCCTCAACTCCGGTTAGACCACCACCAGCACCTCGAAGAAATTCTTGAGCCGGTGTTGCAAATAAGTGTAGCAGAGGGTCCTCCCATTGAGGTCAGTGAATTAAACCGGCATTTAGAGGCCTTGCACTGAGGAACACCAGGACAGAGACGTCCTGTAACCCCAGGTAGACAAATACAGACCCCGAGGCAGAAAGACCTAGAGCAACCCTCGAGGATCTAATGAGGAAAGATCAGGAAATTAAAATTCTGAAGAGAGCAAAACTAAAAAACACCACAGTGAAAGGAAGGTCAGAAAATTAGTTCGCTATGGAGAACAGATGAAAATATCAGGTGGATCCATTAATTCTCATATACTAGCTGAATTCGGATTACACAGAGGCAGGAAATTAGCTAGTACTTTAGAGAAGTTAGTCCCTACTGATAAAGAAGAAACTGAGCAACAGCGATTTGAGGAATGGTGGACCACAGTTAGGGCATTGTCAGCGTGTCAAGAGATGGCCGAAAAGAGTGTAGAAGGATTGCTTAAACATATTTTTAACGGTGTGAAGAGAAATGTTCTAGCTGGGGCTAGAGAATTTCTTTTGTATGGTCCTGAAACATCCCCTGAAGACTTAGAGCAGGCTCTGCCTTATTATGACAGGAAGACAGAGTTAATTCAGGCAGACAGAGAGAAAACTAATAATGGCAAGCAACACAAGCCCAAAGACAGTCAGCCTAGGAGGTCGAGCCGTGAGAAAAAACCTTACAGCCATTATGAAATGGGAAGCAGACTCTCAGCGCAACCTGAGCGCAGACTAGAGCAGAGACCCAAGAGAATAGAAGAGAGAGTGAGTAAGGATACCCCTAGACTGCCAATGGGTGGAGGTAAAAAAATATAGAGATCAGTCCAGACCCAGAATAAATAGGGGTGAGAATGATAAAGGCAGAGGAAGTTATATTAGTCCAGAGAAATGGAATAAACTCAGCCCAGAAGAAAGGGCTCGAAGTGTGGCAGAAAGAGAAAGAAGCAGACCAGAAGCAAAAGTAGGAAGGATTAAGGCTGAAAGGGTCATCACAACAGCAGAAGTAGAAGTAGCAAAACCCAGAAAGAACAAAAGAAGAAAGATAGGGAAAATTTGGAAGAATAGGATGAGTCGGCTCCACTGAAGCAAGCGTTGTTAAGTACAGAAGAGAAGAACAGAAAACTGTACAAAACATATGATGAAACCAACTTCCGTATAGACACAGGGACTGACATAAGTGTGGTGAAGCCAACTGAGCCACATGGAGAACTGTTAAAAACCATAGCAGCAGAAGATTTTGAAGGAAATGTCAAGAGTAAGCGTGTGTGGAAAATAAATAGGGAAGTTGGGAGTGGTAGATCAAAATAAGGAAATAAAACGGATAGTGAGTGAGTCTGAAATGAGCAAAAAAGGGGAGCTGGAAAAACTGTTAAGACAATATTCTGAGAATTATGCAAAAAGTAAGAATGATTGTGGGAAAGTTCAATCCAAATATGAGCATGTGATTCAGGGAGGTATCCCACCTCCCCAGAGACAGTATAAAATTAACAGTAAGGCAGAAAAAGTAATTGACGAAACCATTAAGGAGCTAACAGAGCAGAAAATTGTAAGGAAGCTCTGTAGGAATGATAGTGCTCCAACAAAATTCGCCTCTACAGCCTCAGGAAAGCCGACGGAAATGGATGGCATTTAGTTACAAACTATAAGGCCCGAAATAAAGATACAAGATATCTGATTAATTGCGGTGAAACTAGTGCAGATGTTGGTAAAGGGAAGAATTGGCTGTCAAAGATTGACTTAGCTAACGGTTACTGGAGTATTCCTTTAGCAGAAGAGAGCAAGGGAAAAACCGCCTTTACGCATCAGTGCAATCAGTACGTATATAACTGCCTACCCCAAGGATATTGTAATTCGGGGAATGTCTTCTAGGCCGCAATGTTGGATATTTTGTTGGGAATTCTATATTGACGATGTTTTGATAGCAACTCAAACACAGACTGAGGAAGAACACCTGGAGCTGTTAGAACAGACTTTAGACAGGATAACTTAAGCTGGTTTGAAACATGCCTACCAGCATATGCTGTTTTTTTCACCAGGGCTAGTCTAAAGAAAATGGAAATAGGCAAACATGAGATAGATTTCCTAGGATTTAAGCTAGGGAAAGACACAAAAGCTCTGACAACTAGCAAAAGCAGGAAGTTAGAGCAGCTAGAGCAGAACAGACCATCAAAAAACAGAAAGCAGCTGCAGTCACTGCTGGGGACTCTGAATTATATCAGGGAACTGATACCAAAGTACTCCAGAGAAGCCAGAGTGTTGTACCAGGGAACCAAAGATGGAAAATGGCAGTGGACAGAACAGATGGAAGATGCTAGATTGAAATTGATCAGAATAGCATTGAATAGTGGCGAATTAGAAAGGCGAGATGAAGCGGTTCCCCTGCATGTGTTTGTGTCTGATGAGCAGGAAGAGGTGACTTTAACTTTGTTTAACGGAAAATCTTGTGCTCCGATTGCCTTCCTGACTCACCAAAAGGACAAGGCAATGCAGACGTTTGATGATAATTCGGTGGAAAAAATATTGGCCGCAGTGACAAAACACTTGTTACAACTTAAAGTCATAGCCAAAGAACAGCCTACTGTGATTTACTCCATGGCAGGAGAACTCCCCAGATTGAAAAAGAACCTAGTGATGAACCAAGCTCGCATAAACTCCCAGCAATGGGATCAATGGAGTTTAGTGCTAGGAGATAACCAGCTAGAATGGAGAATGATTAGGCAGAAAAGGAAAGAAAGAATGACTAAATATCATGATGAGCATTTACGTCTTCCAAAGTACTTCACAGATGGAAGTGAAAGGAAAGGAAAGGTGAAACGGGGTTATTTAGTCAGGAAAGATGGGCATTTGGTTACCTCACAGAGTAAAGAGATTGAGGGAACAGCCCAGCTGGCTGAAGTAACAGCCGTAGAGAAAGCTTTGGAAAAAGCAATAGAGTTAAGACATAAAGAAATCATCTTAACAAGCGATTCTGAATATGTGACTAATGGAATTAATAATGAGCTGGAGATATGGAAAGCAAATGCATTCCATACAGCGAAAGGAAAACCAATGGCACACAGAGAGAGATGGCATATTATAGCCGAGCTTTTACAGAGAGTGAATGCACATGTCTATCATCAAGTAAGCCATACCAAGCAAAATAGCGAATCGGCCGTGGGGAATAGAGAAGTTGATCAGCTGATAGGCAGAGTGAAAGTCCAGGAAGTCCAAGAGCTCTTTGAAAAAATGCATGATGATCTGAATCACCCCAGCTACAATATGATTCAGATGGAGCTCAGGTTCAGAAATTTGAGGATACCTAATTGGAGGGTTAGGTATAGGGACATTAAAAAGGAGTGCAGAATATGCAGGAAGTTTATGATTGCAAAAGGTGCAGAAGAGAGCGAGCTGCCAAAAGAATATGAGGCTCAGGAAGTTAGTTTGGATTTCGCTGGACCGTTAAGGCAGACCACGAGGAAGGGAAATTGTTATTTTCTATGAGCCATCAATAATCATACTAAGAAAAACATGGTTTGGCCGGTGAGAGCCGCTCTTGAGCAAAATGTAATTGAATGCTTAAATGAATGTATCCAATATAATGGAAAAATGGAAGGTATTCGGGCTGATGGTGCACACAACATTAGTGGTAAATTAGTAGCATTCCCTACCTTCCTCGGACAAATGGTATTGCTGAAAGAGCAATACAAGAGGTTAAGGAATGGTTTGCTAAAAACAAAGAGTTAGGAGAATGGGATACTTTAATTGATCTCTGTCTCTCACATGCGTGATAAGGTGAAATCAAAAGAGAGGGAGATAAAGGAAAACCGGAAATTCCGGATCAGAGACCAAGTTATTCTGACGTGAAGGCGCAAGGTAGGAAGATTTTCAGAAGGATTAGGTACTATCGATACCGTTAAGGCAATCAGAGGATCTAATACCGTGCAGTTAGAGAATAACGGAATACAAAGTAACAAAGATCTGATAAAGAAATAGAAAATGGAGGAAATACTTAACATTACCAAAAGGAGGGGTTTGATCAGAGTTGAGCATGGAAAACATGGCTCGAGAGCTATGATTTGGATAGCGGCTGAACTAGAGAGATTCATGGGATTTACGGGAGAAAAGGTACCTCCCATAGAGACGGTTGTTCGACCCTATCATTGTATAATATGTAACAAGCAATGTGCCCTCCCAAATCTCACTCTGTGTGATGAGAAAAAAGAGATGGGAGTGGAGTGGCTGGCTGACAACTGTTACACTGCTACACTGTGAAATTGGACCCCTCTGACCATACACAAACATCACATTTCGGGGGGAAGACAGGTCAGTCGAGAGGTGGCATAGAAAATAAGGAAATGTGAAAAAAGGTGAAAAAAAACCCTCCCAGACTGTCCTTCAAGTAGGGCAGTGTGAGATCAGGGGAAAAAAAAGCCCCAGCAACAAGCACATAAACACATAAACATAGACATAACATTGCAACAGGGGAGGGGGACAGGTGATGTGGAAGTAGTCCAATGTAGGCAACAGCCATCCGGTCCTGCAGCTAGAAGAGTGCTGGTCACAGACCCGCCTACCCACACCGGGGGGTAAAAGCACGCAAAGGCGTGGGATGCAGGGGGACGTATGTAGCTATGTACGTATGTATGTGTGCGTGTGTGTGTATTGTGACGGGAGGAGCAAAACGACAGACACAGTGGACATGACGTCAGGCCTCTGAGAGGCTTTTATTAAACAATATAAACAAAAGTGTCCAAAAGGGGGAAATAAAAGTGTCCAAAATAAATAGGGGATCTGGTGTCCTCGACATCCAGGGGTTCCGTGAAGGAGGGGCAGTGTTCAGAAGGGAAGGGTCCAGGTAAGGGGCAGAGTCTGGCGGCCGCAGTCGCTCCCCGCCGGGGTCCACGGCACGAGAGGTAGCGGCTTCCTTCAGCGGCTTCATCCACCTTTCTTCGTGGCACTTCCAGAGGCGGGTATATCGGCCCGGCATCCTAGCCCGCAGCCGTCTGGGTGTGGCTTCACGTCCAGACCACGGGTCCGGCAGCTCGTCCATCATTTCGGCGGCGCTCGTCCCTCTACGCTCCCTTCCTGGACCCACGAGGACACCAGCGTGCATGCACGGGGAAGAGACCGGTCTCCTGAGGAGAGGCGAGCTCGGCATTTTAACAGCGGCGGTGATGAGGCTTCATTCATATCAGGTGTGCCTCATCACACACCGCCAAACCTGGCTGTTTCAGCGTCCCTCCTCTCTCGCACACCCACTCCTGTCGGGAGCCTGGTGAAAGGCGGCCATTACGGACGGGGTGATGATGATAATTAGGGGGGAGGCAGCCAACTCGTCACAGTATGTGTAAGCCTGTGGAGTCTGAAAAAACCCAGTCCGCAACAGGTGTCCTTGGATTGGGGAGGAGGAATTCAGAGCGTCTCATTATCTTGTTCTCCGGGGGAAGCTGTTTGTCTCCAGCAACGGCCTTGGCCGAGGCCGTCTGGAAGAAGGGGGGGAAGCCGAAAGAGAAAAGTTTTTTTTGTCAAATTTGGGTCAATATCTGCCAATTTCGCAGATATCTAATGTCCATCACTGGTCTCCTGGTCTGTCTAAAAGCCGTTACATAGCTGCTAGTTTCTCCATGATGTTTTCCAATTTGCGGTCCATAACAACAGTCTGAGTACTAACAGCTCTGCCCACCACCATTTCAATGCAGCCGGCCAGCTTAGTGGGGTTTTGAGCCGCACTGACCACTTTTACCAATCGTCGATACCACAGGGCCCCACCTAATCCCATCAGCAGAAACCCTGTTATCAAAGTTCCGAATAAATAAATATCTTCAATATCCTCCAGGGACAGAGCGGCCAGCCACACGACGCGCCACTTCTCCCACCCGTCCATCATGTATCCAGCTGCAAACGTTCCTGCAGGACAGTTGGTTTCCCCCGAACCCAGGGTTCTCGTCAAGAAGATGGTGTCAATTGCGTTCAGAGACCAGTTGATCAAATCCATAATTCCTTTTTTGTTTGGAGAGCAGGGCAAAGAGAGTCTCAGAGATAGAAACTAACAAGACAAGACAAGAGGAGCCAGCGAGGAAAGATAGGGAAGGAAGAGGGAGAAGATGCGACCGCCTTCGTCGAGAGCAAATAGAGAAATGTACCTGGGATGGATTCGTTTGTGGACATGTGTGGCATGTGGGGCAAAAGACCGTACATTAATGTCGTCACAGTCAGTTTGGGAAACTATAAGGTTTATGAAACCTTTAGGCTTATTCCAAGAGGGAATAATGATGAGGTTCGCTAGACATCCCTATATAGGAATGAGGGAACATGAGAAACGGGCATTCTTGGACGCAAGGGTCCCCCTTCACTCATGCAATCCTAAAGAAGCAGAGGAGTGTGCTCTCCGAGAGAGGGAAGAGTATGTTGAAGACATAAGAATACAAGATATGAATAATGACCTTAGCTCGACGGACTATGAGTTCAGAAGATGGAACCTCACTCTGTGGTATGAGGCCATCCTAAGATGTTTTCCTGAGGTAGATCTGAAACAAGGGTCTAGAGGAAAAAATGCATGGGTTTATGTGAAACGAATGAGCAATGGTAAGTGAGAAGCTGGTGTTCCCTGGCTATAGAATTGGCTCAGGAAAACGGTTGGATAGAGACACCCGCATATGAGAAAGACTATAGGGGAAACCAGCCGAGGTCTAGTGTGACCAAAGAAAAGAGGAAGTCAGTCAGAAAAGAGTTTGTAGAACTCATAGTAGCACCCACATCAGCAATGAAAGAGCACAAGGCGTGGTGCCCAATAGAGAAAAAGCATGTAGTTGGAATTCCTTATGATAATGAGCAGACAACTGAGGAACCAAAACGGAAGTATAAGATTGTGATGCATTTTAAGATAAATGTGTTGAAGTGTGCACATCCAGATTATGACTGGATTGGAGGCATATATGTGCAATTGCATGAGGAGCAGCCCATGGTCAATATGATAAAGAGGGGCATCCTGAGGAGAAGTATAAGGCTCGTAGTTGAGCCTAAGAACTAACCTCTGATTACAGGAAAATGAAGAAAACGCCATCTGTGGAGAGCCTTACCGGAGAATTGGAAGAGGCCAAAAAAACTATCGGACGGCTGAGGAAGCAGAAACAATGCTGCAAATGGATGAGTATAATTTTATGGTGTTTAATAGGATTGGGAATATTCTTATTAGTTCTAATTCATTTAAGTTACCAGTTAGAACTTCGATGTTCTTCGATGACGCTGTCTATGGACTGAATAGAGGACAATGTGGTGAGTATGTCAAGATATGTGCCAAAGGTCACGATCCAATTACAATTAATCAAATGAGTGCAGTTTTGTGTTATTGGAACACAGGAATAGTTCCGTTGCCCTGGACCTTTAAGAAAAGTAGCATACTAGGGAGGTATGAGATGAGTTATGGAATGAATGGAGTGGTTAGGATGATAGATAGAAATGGAAAGTGGAGAATGTTTCATGGGCCAGCTTTTATTGCAATGAACAGTATATGAAGATATGAGGTTTATAATGGAAGAAGGAAGGTGCCATTGACCAATTTAGATGCTATAGCAATAGATGATTTAAGTGGCACCATTGACAGAAAAAGGTGCAAACTAAATTGGTGTAAAGGATCAGATCATAATTATTATTTGGGCTTAGACTGGATGAAAGCTACTATATGTAAAACCGGTATAGAAATAAAAGGAGATAGAATAAAAGGTGGGCCAAGATGGTGGGAAGCACCAGGAGAATTTATTGAACTAGGGTTCAAGGAGTAAAAATGGCAGCAACAAAGATATATAACTTTGTGACTAAACACATGTGGCAGGGAGTTGTTAATACATTACTTAAGATAGGATGGTATGTATTGTATGCAGGATTAAGGACGAGATAAGAAAAGGCAGTGCAGTATGTCCAAGAGACCGTTACTATAGAATATTGCCCAAATAAGGAGGCAAGCAGATAGAACAAAGAGAAAAAGTAACTAGGAGGAGTTAAGGTAAGGTATAGATATGTTCAATGTACAGGAACAAGCCAAAAGACTATCGTAGCTGGGGAGACAAATTGGGACCGCTTAACAAACAGACTAAATTCAATTGCACCTAATAAGTCCACCAGAGATCAAAATTGACTGAAAATCAGGATAAAGATGATAAAAATGGGCTTTATGAAATTCTGTGGTGGATGAAAATGAGTATTGTAGGAAGACAATATGAAAGAGTGTCAAATAAATTTAAACGTTCAATTATAGTATTCCAAATAGTTAAATTTATGGGAAAAGTAATAAACCAAGTTTGGAATGGCACAGAATGGGAATTAAAGGAAATAGTAGTCGGAATGGGGGTTTATGGTTTGGCATTTATTGATGGTCCATACGTCTTTTACAGGGTCCTGTAGTGATAATCCAGGAAAGTGGAGGCCAGGTGGCCAGAATGAGACTAGGGCGGTTCATAGAACGGGCTAACACCCAAAAATTGGCTGTGAACAGGCTCTGGCTTTCCTGGGAAGTCTTGAGGGATTTTGTGGAGCGTGATGGAGTCAATGAGTGCCATATACATAAAACCCCTAGAAACCAAAACCCTTTTCCCAGGTGGGGAAAGAATATATTTCACGAAGTAACATTAATCAGGAACAGACGTAATATTTTTGATGTATATATTAAAAGAAGATTCATTAGTGAAAGAATAGGAATTATTCGTATGATCTGTACAAGCGATAGACTGCCGAATGAGGGTAATATGACAAGAGAGCTTGTTAAAGAAATGGCAAGAGAGGGTGTTGTATCAGCTGGCAATGACGATTTGTTTGTAGAAATGCTTCAAAAACGACAAATCAAACGGGATAAGAAAGAGGAAAGGAGGAAACGTCAGAGGGAAGGATGAGAGAAGGAGCATCAGAGGATGATTGTTAAACTAAGGGAATTGATTCAATTGATCAGAAAACAAGGAGACATAAACGAGAATAATAAAGCTGGTGAGGGAAATGATTGCTTTGAATGATTTTTATTCTGAATTGAATTCTGTTATGGAGGATCTGGAAACATTGAGACTCTAAACCACTGCTCTCACCTCTAAGGGTTATTAAAAGGTGAAATATGTGTGTGAGAGAGGTGAGAACAGCTCAAACAAAACGTTGTAAAGGAGATGCATCTGCAACATGGTTCTGTTTGATTGCACTTGAAGATAATGTGTATGTACAGTTTGAACTTGTGATACTCAGATTGAACTTGTGACTCTTGCAACATCTGAGTGTAAAACCGCACTTATCATATATTTAGGAGTTGTCATGGCAATAGGCCGGGGGCCCCCACACACAAAAAAGAGTGATCTGATGTGTATGTGTATGGGTATGTACCAAATGTGACTTACCTGGACATGCAAGGAGGAGACTTTGTGATGCTTATGACTATAAAATGCCAGTGCTTGATCTTCTTCCTTGCCACACCTCGGGTGAAGACTTTCTCGCTGTTATTTTGAATTTATTGCTTATGAGTTATTGTTATATTAAACCAAAACCATTTCAAATGGTGATTCGCTTTAACCTCTCTTAAAACATGACTCAGAGTGATTTATTTATTATAACCTATTATCTGAACCTGAAAGAATTCCTTCCAAGCCAGGCTGATCAAGTCAGGACAACTTCAGAGAATATTATAGAATAATATAGACTACGCACACAACCCATCAGCTGTTTCAATAGCAGTGGATCTGGCTTACTATGATGGTGAGAAAATTGTTGAGGTAGTTTAGTACCGGGGTAGAATATTCGCTGGAAACACAACAATACGACCATGTTTTTGTCTACGTTGTCTAATAAAAGGACGCATTTGGATCCACCCGCTTCACACTTCTGTCACTCCGTAACATTAGTATTAGTATTATGTTGTGGTTGTTTTATTGTAATACTGTGGCAACCTCTGTGGCTGATCATCTTGGCCAGGACTCTTTCTGAAAAAAGATTCAGAATCTCAGAAATCTAATTTCTGAACTTTGTTCTAAAGAAAGGACAATACAAAAAAAGGTAGTTGTGGTGGTGAGAATAAGATGGGCAATTGCTTTTTCCATATAATCTTCAATAAAGTTTCCCTTGGATATTATACATTTGGAAGGTCTCCACATGACGCGGTGCTCATGGGATTAAAGATAAGCTTTTTATCTCCCTGTTTTCATGTTTGCTGCCTGGGATGTCCTTTGGTTGCTGAGTTTTGTCTTGGATTTATTTGGATTTATTCCACATATGAATTAAGCAACACAGGTCATATGTCATATGGTCCCTAGGGAAAACCTATTTAAAATACATTTCATACTAAGTAAAGTTTAAATCTATTAACATATTTAACTGACATATCGCTCCGGACTGATATAAAAGTTATAATGAAACTGTATTTGGAGCACTACTGGTGCACAATGTACATTTCTTAATATTAAGCCTAAAATGTGTTATAATGTCACTAGTGATAAATAATATCAGTCTTCAAATGCAAAATATTTAAAGTGTACCTGAAGTATACTTGCAATAGTTCCACTTTAGCATAATCAAATATACTTCAATATGTCTTTAGTTGAACTGCAGCACTACTGCCACACAATTAAAATGCATTAAGTACAAAGTTAGTTGTTACGATGTAGCAGACCTTTAAGCGAGCATGCATGCAGATCAAATGAAAATAAAACAAGCCCACAAATTTATGACCTGTTATCACTCTATCCATAACCCTGGTTTAAAATTATAAGTTAAAGCGTGTTTTGATTGGTCTAATTTCTGCAATTTAATAAATACTGGGAATGCACAAGAAGAAGAGTAAATAGAGTATATCAGAAATAGCAAAAATGCTCCTCTTTTCCATCTATTTATTTATTTAAACATAATCTTGTGTTTATTATTTTAATGTTTAGTGTGTGGGTTTGCTGTGGACTGAATTTCTGAGGTTTTTTTTTTTTTCATTATTATTCCAGCACGCTGGACGGCGCCCTTTACGATGATTGACAGCGGTATGTAGGAGCATGAGCTGAGAAAACGAAAATGAAACGGGGAACGGCAGAAAAATAGGACAAGGGGGGGAAAAAAACTATACAAAATAGAAACACTGAACTTCAAACAACTCATCCCAACATCACACACTCAACACAGCAGTTCAGGAAGTTGCAGTGTCTCAAATATAATCTGAGGTGAGTGTTTCATCTTTCTCTTGTTGTTTTCATGTATGTTTGTCTCATTGGTCACTTTGTGCTTCTGAGACTTTAATGCTGCGCTGAAGTCATTTTGATGACTTTATTTATAGCTCTTTATGTCGTGATCAAACAGATGATCAAGTGTGCCTGTAAGTGAATGACAGAAAGCTGCCCAGACCGTAATGGGATGTAACTAAGTACAAATACTTTGTTACTGTACTTAAGCAGATTTTTCTGGTACCAGTACTTTACTTCTTAATCTCTAATAAATCGTGGATCGGTTAGTCTTGACCTGGGAACGCGATTCTGCTCGCGCGCGCTCCGCGTCTCCGCCAAACGGTTTCTGTAAGAGCAATCAGTGCGAGTGACTCGACAATGGAGTGGAAGCGTCTGTAAACATCTGTAAACAGGCCGCTAAGAGTTGCTAGCAGTTTAATGCTTAACTAAGTAAACACAGACAAAACTACAGCAGTAGTACTATAAACTAAACTGAAACTAAATTACTATCGTCACTCAAAATACTCTGCTAAAGGACAAAATTATTATCTACTGTAAAGTTACAGTAGTAATTTAGCAAACCTATGTTATAAAACGTTTTGTAATACGTTCAGGGAACTAGGGCAGATAACAACACAACACTTACGAACATTAAAACCAAAATTCATGGTTACTATAGTTAAACCATGAGAACCACAAATGAACATAATAACATAAATGAACATAAAAAAAACATACAAACCATGGTTAATTTTGGTAAGAGAAAAACATGACTCATGATAATGCAATCCCCGCTAGAAATTTGACGTTCCCAGAACGTCCTCAGAACGTCCCCATTGGTGTCAACGACGTCCCCATAACGTTCTGAGATGGTCACAATGTGGAGTTCTCTAAAGGTTTGTGGGACGTTATTTGGAGGACCTTCACAGAACATTCAGGACATTCTTGGGACGTTTAGAGGACCATATTTTACTTGAAAATGTGATGTTCCCCAAACCTTGTCAAAACGTCCACGCTGGTGTCAAGGACGTCACCTATTAACGTTCCCAGGACGTTCCGAGACGGTCATGATGTGGAGTTCTTTAAAGGGTTAGGGGATGTTATTTAGAGGACATTGACAGAACATTCAGGACGTTAATGGTTCGGATCTATATTTTATAACTTGAGCCAATGAAAAAGTTTTATTAAACCTGGCATGAAAGTATATTTTTCTTGTTGAAAAAAGTCAATTAATTTAAATTCTAGTTTTGATCTAAATAAAAAGATATAGATTTAATCAAAACAAAATTTCCCATTTAAGAAATAAGATTATAAATTATTTAGACTTACTGCAACTGACATCCAGTCACAGATGAAATCAACTGAAATAAAAGACATAAAATTTCTTAAGATCTCAGCAAAGGAGGATTAAACAACTCCACAAACAGTTTGACTTTATTTGTCATGCAGAAGTTCTTACTGAGAATTAACAGAGGTTTATTTTCACAGTTTTAGTGAATTCCATTTGAAGGTTACCATTTTGGTGAATAGTGTTTGCTTTAGTTGGTCACTTGGTTGTTGACATTTCACCATTGTTATATTTTTTTCTTTTGCTGCTGTAATTGGAGAAAGCACATTAAGATAGCAGAGTAAACTAAAATAAAATGTTATCAGGTAATGTTGGCCTGTTGATGCTGGTGAAATCTTTATAGAGTGGATTGACTGTAGTTGGTTATAACATTGTTTAATACAGTAGCTCATTGGTTCACTGATTGTGTTTTTGACCATGTGAACATATTTGTTTTGTGCATGAAGGGGATTGATTTGTGGCACACATAGACATGAAGAATCGGTGTAAGAATCTCAACAATGGTGACAATCAACAAAATATTCAGATAAACAGATCTTTGAACATCACAAAACAAGCTACTAATAAGTTGCAACACAAATTGCAAAAATTAAAGCAAATAGTAAAAATAAAAGAAAATACTAAGACAATTCAGGTGCATAATTTATTCATGTTGCAATGCATTCTGGGAGCCATTACTGAGTTTTGATTGGAGTTCCCAGAATGCACTGCAGCATGAAGCTTTTTGTTTATTGTCACCATCATTGAGCTTCATATGCTGATTCTTGATGATTGTGTGTGGTTAAATGGAACAGATGTTCAAATTATAACATTATTTTTATCAGCAACATAAAGTTATTTTTATAATCAAATGCTCATAGGCTCAGGTTTTGGACGAGACCAGCGTGTCAGGCCAGTACATGATTACGTTATTGTTAATAACCAGCCAGCACTACCTGACCATGTTTTCTTTTGGCTTTTTTACCATAACAAATGTGTTTTGCAAACACAGAGTTACAGCAACCTAAGAAAAGCTAATATTAAAAAGTCAAGGATCAAGAGCCCAACTAAAGCACACACTGACCACATTAATGGTGACTTCAAACAAACCATTCATCATCTAAACCGCTGTTCTCAATAAAAACTTTTTTAGACGTGACAGAAATGAAGTCAAACTGGTTAGTAATGAGTGAAGCTGCTGATGCTGTTTGTGGAGTTGTTTAATCCTCCTCTGCTGAGATCTTGACAGATTTAATCTTTTATTTCAGTTGATTTTATCTAAGGCTGTGACTGGAAGTCAGTTGTAGTAATTATAAATTGTTTTAATAAATTATTTCTTAAATGGGAATTTTTGTTTTGATTAAATCTATATCTTTTTGTTTAGATCAAAACTAGAATTTAAATTAATTGACAAGAAAAATATACTTTCGTGCCAGGTTTTATAAATGTATTATTTTTATGCAATTTATTTATTTTTCATTGGCTCAAATTATAAAATATAAATGTGAACCATTACCCTAAATTTTTTTAATTGGATGAATGAACGTTATTATATGACTAAAACAGGACCATGTGAGAACATTCTGTTAACGTCCTAAATGTCCTCTTTGTAACGTTGTTATATGACCACAGAATAACCAATATAGAACGTCCTCCTAAAGTCGTATTGTGAACGTTATTATATGACTAAAAGAGGACCATGTGAGAACGTTCTGTTAATGTCCCAAATGTCCTCTTTGTAACGTTCTTATGTGACCAAAAAATAACCAAAATGGAACGTCCCCCTAAAGTCGTATAACGAACATTGAGTACCAGCACTTTCGTAACCAAAAGAGGACGTTTTGGGAACGTCTCCAATGTTCTGTAAAGGTTAGGACATTCGTCACCTTTAGAGAACTTTTAGGGAACGTTGCAAGAACGTTTCCTCCTACGTGGGATAACATGTTTAAGTATTAGGATTTTTCTGTAAAGATATTGTCATGATGTAATCATTGTACTAATTTTGACATTTAGGCAATTTAGAAAATAAAGTTTTGTTAAATCTGTAGTATTTAAGTAATAAAACTGTTACTGCAAATATATTATATAATGAGGTGGTTGTTTTGCAACAAGTTGGAGACAGTTGTGCTCATAACAGTAAATGGCTGATGGGAAAACTGACAGGTACAAGAAAATTTGTGAAAAAAGCAAACACACAAAGTGAGATGCAGAGAGATATCATGGAAAATGAAGAGACTGAAAAGGAAAAAGAAGTGAAGGTGCAGTTCAAGAGAGAGCCTTTTTCTAATTTTGCATGGACCCAGTCTGAAGTTTTAAACATTGATTTAAATGTGCTGGCCATACAAAAAATAGGGTTGTCCATGGTTTCAGAATTTGTGAGAAGGGTCTGACTGCAGACATGCACCTGCACTCTCAGACAACTTCACTTCCAGAAGTGACGTCACTTGCAGTCTATTTTATTATTACCTTATTTTGTTTATTTATTATTTTTTTTAAATTGAATCTCTCAACATTTTACAACAGTAGCCAAGTGGTGAAGACAAGAAAAAAGAAACTAAAAATGATTGCAATCGACTCTTGCACTCTCAGCTACCTGCAACTTCACTTGCAGTCCACACAAATGGTGCGTGTTGCCAATGGAGACAAGACGCTGTGGTCGTTAAACGATTAAAACTAATTTAATAGCATAACGTACAGGGTCCTGCAAGTCATCTCTAGGAGATAAAGACAAGACCCGCAAATCTGTGGCCACAGAACAGCAGAATATGAACGCAATGCGCAAAGTCTCTCGTTAAGCTTTTTCCTCCCGTAGAAAACCATTAACACTTGACATGGTTTAATGTATTAAGATACATTAAGTGCCATTAAACGATCAAATTTGTAATATTGTTTATTAATTTAATGTACTTCAAGGCAAGCATATGGCCACAATGCGCAAACATTCACTTTTATACTTGCCCAGCAAATGCTTAATGTGGCAAAACGGACTAAGATGATAAAGACCAAATTCAATATAAACCTTACTGTTGTCAAACGATATACCAGCAGATATGAACGCGCCATAAGAAAGGCATTAGGTGATATTAAAAGGACCAACTCTGTATAGGCAAGCAGACGTGCCCAGAACGTAATGCGTTAGATGTTTTCCTCCCGTAGAAAACCAATATAAACAAAACCCAATGATATAAAAGAGCTGTAGAGATTATTCTTTATGGGAAAATGCAAATGTACGCGTTTATTCTGGGCTCACCTGCTTGTGTGTAGTTGTTTTAATAATGAATAGGAGCATATTGAGTTTAGTCTTTATCATCTTAATCCGTTGTGCCACATTATGCCATGTTTTGCGGAGGAAAACACTATATAGCCTACATATACATTATATTAATAAACTGTATATCGAATTTGACCTTTTAATTGCATCTTAATACATTAAGCCATATTAAGTGTTAATGGACGGGAGTAAAATGCTTAACGAGAGACTTCATATTCTCTCGTTCATATTCTGCTTCATATTCATATTCGTTCATATTCTGCTGTTCTGTGGCCACGGATTTGCGGGTCTTGTTTTTATCTTCTACAGATGACTTGCAGGATCCAGTAGGTTATGCAAAATTAGTTTTAATTGTTTAACCACCACAGGTTCTTGGCATTGGCAACATGCACTACACAGCAAAATCCCCAGTGTTAATTTAACACTCTGAGTGTGGACACATATAAACACTGAAGCAGTGTTGAAGGTAATGAGATAATTAGGTGATTAACAAAGTGATGATTGATCATTATTGAAGACACCTGATGTTAATAAGCAGAATCACCAAAGGAGAAAACCAAAATTTTTAAGAAACCATTATAGTGGTCAGTGTTTGCATTGGTTGGGCTCTTGACCCTTAAATCTTTAATACTAGATTTTGTTTGGCTGCTGTATTTGAGTTGAAACAGCCAGACAAGCCAAAAGCTCAAGTCACCAGGTGGTTATGTTTTAACATATTCATTGTTTGACGTAAATCACCTAGAGTCTAATCTCTAAGTTAGGTTGTTTTTTTTTTTTTGCTTATTGTAATAGCCTTGATAATCCACAGAAGATCCAGCACTTCCTATACATTTTGGAAAGATTTTTTTTACAACCTGTTTAAAAAAAAAAAGTATTTCACCTAGGCACACATAGACATCAAGAACCAGCCCATGAATCTCAACAATGGTGACAAACGGCATATTCAGATAAACAGATCAACTCTGAACTCTCATAATTTATTCATGCCGCAATGCATGATGGGAGTCGTGGATGAGTTCTGATTGGCTACAACAAGCTTTTTGATGGTCACCGTTATTGTGATTCTCACACTGATTCTTCATGTCTGTGTGTCTAAATTAAGAAAAACTTTTTTTCATCATCTGTCTGATTATGGCAAAACTGATTGATCTTTTGTTTACAGTTTTTTGTAATCTGTAAGGAAATTCTTTGTCAAATACTCAAGTCACTATATGATGATTAAGTCAAGCACAGTCAATGCCATCTCACTGACTTTTGCTCTTTGCTTGTCTGGCTGTTATAACTCAGTAATTGCAGCCAAACAAGACCTAATATTGATGATTTAAGGGTCAAGAGCCCAACTAATGCAAACACTGACCACTATAATGGTTGCTTAAAAATTTTGGTTTTCTCCTTTGGTGATTCTGCTTATTAACATCAGGTGTCTTCAATAATGATCAATCATCACTTCATTAATCACCTAATTATCTCATTAACTTTAACACTGCTTCAGTGTTTATATGTGTCCACACTCAGAGTGTTAAATTAACACTGGGGATTTTGCTGTGTATTTGCGTGGATTGCAAGTGACGTCACAGGTAGCAGAGAGTGCAAGAAAGGATTGCGAGTGAAATATGTAAAATAAAGTAAAAAATAAAATAGACTGCAAGTGATGTCAATTGCGGAAGTGCAGGCGTCTAAGAGTGCAGGTGCATGTCTGCAGCCAGACCCTATTGGAATTTGTTGTGGGTGTATGGGATGGCCTGGATGAGTGTGAGATTTCCCATCCTGCAATTTTGTCCCAGTCCAGCCCTGTTCTACATGGTGTTTGTTTAGGCGTGATACATTCATTAGCTAACAAATTTTAAATGTAAGTTGAAAGTACTTGAGAAAGCCAACTTACTGATCTACTATTTAATCCTATTATTATTCTTCTTCTGAGCCAAAATGTAAACACTATCTCCTCCTAGAGGTTTCAAGCTAAAACCACCAAACTCAGACCAGACCTTCAGACTGGTCTCACTTGGTGTGCTATATCTTTTTTAGACTGATCCTGACTTACATTGATGGAATGTTCAAATGAGCCAACACTCATCAAACTCCAACTGACAAAATTCAAATCTAAACTCCTAGAATTCCTTAAGACTAAATCAAGCTTCCCTTCTATGGCTGCGTCCGAAAGCCTAGACAGCTGACTTGCTTCCTTGATGCTTTATCAGTCAATGACTTTGCAGGCAGCGTTTTTGCACAAAGGCACCTCATGAATCTGATTTCGGACAGGCTTCTAAAGCAGCGTAACGGTTTAATGATCTACAACAAAATAGAATGAGTTTTGATGATAACTAAACAAATATTTAGATATAATATTGATTTCTTGCTAGAAATACAAAAGTTAGTCATCAATAACATTTACACATAAACTGACCACCAAATGCAACTTTCAGAAGCCATCTTTATTTTTTAGCTCAACCGTCACAGAATGGAACGCACAGAATTGTGGGATAAGGCAGCGAAGAATATGGCCATTTCTCAATACCAAGTACGCAAAGTTCGGACTTGCGTCCTTTGTAGTTCGGACTTGGTAGTTTGACTTGGGAGTACGAACTCCTGAGGACGGGAGGACGCAAGTCATGTAATTCTGCAAATGGAACAGCAGCGTACTTGATAACGTCTCTCAGCTCACCTTTTCTACTCCGGTTATCTTCACTGTATGTATTTACAATACGACGAAATATGATATCAACCACCACTGCCTATTTTCATTTTAATTTAACCATATTAATAGCTGCACAAGTGTAGTTCAGGGAATGTACAACATTACAGTGAAACAAAATGTTATATCAAACAGCATTGCCTCTTTTCTGTCTCTGTATCTAAACATATTAATAGCGACAAAAATGCAACGCAACGCTTACACGCATTACAATAAAACGAAGTGATATCAAACACCACTGCCTCTTTGTTTTCTTCAAAACATTAACCACAACCCTCTTTTCGTACTCAAAAAAAATTAAAACATATTAATATGTGATTTAGACGATATGTGCACTGTGTATAATACATCTTTACTTTATATATAATAAAATGAAACATGACAAGCACAACTCTGCCTTTTTTGTTAAATGTCAGTTTTAATTAACAATATTAGCCATTATAAAAGTATAGGTATAACGTATAAGAGATGCATGTAATCGGAAATGAAGACAAAAACAAACAATTCAGTCGAATGCATGCTAAAAAGTCAGCATTGAATTACGATTGATAAATAATTTATGAAGCATAACTTTGATAAGATTCACGAGACCATTAATAGATTAATGAGACCAAAAATTAACTGTTAGATTTACCCAAAACGAATTATACCTCTCGATTAACCACTACAGAGACGTGAGGACCAGCGGCAAACGTCAGAAGGACTAGCCGTGGTGAGGCTCTCTCTGCGGGATACACGAGCACTGATCACCCGGTGTTCGCCTGGAACTCGCATCTCCAAAATCGGCGAAACAAATTTTCAAATAGGCGCGGTCTTTGTAAATAAACTGCAGATTTGAGTTTTAAACAACGACATTCTTGCCTGAAATACTCTTAAAACTTTAATTTCATGACAGAATAACAGTAATATTTTGAAAATTATGCGGGATTTCGCCTCCGCCATTAACGCTCACTGCTTGGTGCGAAATGCATTCTGGGATACATGGCTGCTCAAGTTTGCACAAGTCTACTCTTGATGCATCCTTGATAAAAGGGGCGGAGCAAGAACACATCCGGGGATTTGAACTGTACTTGGCCAGATGTGAACTTTAAATTGGAACAGTACTTGGGCGACGACTGATGACGTTTCACAAGTCCGCAAGAACACAAGTACAGACAAGAACGCATATTGAGAAACGGCCTATGTCTATGCTGCCTTCAAAATTCAATCAGAAGAAGGTATCCCCAGAGACAGGAAGTGAAATCGAATTTGTATTCGGACATGCCTTGATGCCTTTGCCCTGCCTTGGAATGCTGCCTCCGAAGGCAGCATTTTAGAGCTTTCGGATACAGCCTGTGTATTATTTCTAATCCATTTAGACTCATTCAAACTCATCTAATACATCTAATATTTTTAATATTTCTAATTTACTTAAATTATGCTAGCCTCATGCTAGTAACTTGATAATCATGTTAGAAACATGCTAGTAACTTGTGATTCATGCTCGCAACATGCTAGTGACATCCTAGTTACGTTAATCATGCTAAAAACATGCTAGTAAATTATGTTATCAACATGTTAGTAACATGTTAATCATGCTAGAATCATGCCAGTAACTTGCTAATCATGCTAGCAACATGCTAGTAACTTGCTAATCATGCTGGTAACATGCTGGTAACATGCTAGTAACCTGCTAATCATGCTAACAACATGCTAGTAATTGGTTAATCGTGTTAGAAACATGCTAATCATGTTAACATCTGGCTAGTGACATGTTAATCATGATAACAAAATGCTAGTAACTGGCTAATGATGCTAACTACATGCTAGTAACTTGCTAGTCATGCTAGGAACATGCTAACAACATGCTTATCATGGAACCATGCTAGTAACTTGCTAGCATGCACTGCATACTAGTATCTTGTTAATCATGCTGGCAACATGCTAGTAACTTGTTCACCATGCTCAAATCTTTCTAGTAACTTGCTAATCATGCTAACAACATGTTAGTAACATGCTGGTCATGTTAGAAATGTGCTAGCAACATGCTAGTAGCATGTTAATCATACTTGAAAACATTAGTAACTCTCGCAACGTTCCCTAAAAGTTGTCTAAAGGTGACGAATGTCCCTAACCTTTACAGGACATTGGAGACGTTCCTAAAACGTCCTCTTTTGGTTACGAAAGTGCTGGTACTCAATGTTCGTTATACGACTTTAGGGGCACGTTCCATTTTGGTTATTTTTTGGTCACATAAGAACGTTACAAAGATGACATTTGGGACATTAACAGAACGTTCTCACATGGTCCTCTTTTAGTCATATAATAACGTTCACAATACGACTTTAGGAGGACGTTATTGGTTATTCTGTGGTCACATAACAACATTACAAAGAGGACATTTAGGACGTTAACACACTGAAAAAATGTTTTCATTCATCCAGTTAAAAAAATTAGATTGAAAAAATGTTTTCATTCATCCAATTACAGAAATTTAGGGTAATGGTTCACATCTATATTTTATAACTTGAGCCAATGAAAAATAAATAAATTGCACTAAACAAAATTTCTATGAAAATTATTTTATAAAACCTGGCACGAAAGTATATTTTTCTTGTCAATTAATTTAAATTCTAGTTTTGATCTAAACAAAAGATATAGATTTAATCAAAACAAAAATTCCCATTTAAGAAATAATTTATTAAAACAATTTATAATTACTACAACTGACTTCCAGTCACAGCCTTAGATGAAATCAACTGAAATAAAAGATGAAATCTCTCAAGATCTCAGCAGAGGAGGATTAAACAACTCCACAAACAGCATCAGCAGCTTCACTCATTACTAACCAGTTTGACTTAACTTCTGTCATATGTCTAAAAAGTTTTTATTGAAAACAGAGGTTTAGTGTTGAATGGTTTGTTTGAAGTCACCATTAATGTGGTCATTGTATGCTTTAGTTGTGCTCTTGACCCTTGACTTTTTAATGTTAGCTTTTCTTTGGCTGCTGTAACTCTGTGTTTGCAAAGCACATTTGTTATGGTAAAAAAGCCAAAAGAAAATATGATCAGGTAGTGCTGGCTGGTTATTGACAGTAACGTAGTCATGTACTGGCCTGACACGCTGACTCTCTCAAATCTGAACCTATGAGCATTTGATTGTAAAAATAACTTTACATTGTTGATAAAAGTAATGATTTAATTTGAACATCTGTTCTGTTTAACCACACACAATCATCAAGAATCAGCATATGAAGCTCAATGATGGTGACAATAAACAAAAAGCTTCATGCTGCAGTGCATTCTGGGAACTCCAATCAAAACTCAATAATGGCTCCCAGAATGCATTGCAACATGAATAAATTATGCACCTGAATTGTCTTAGTATTTTTTTTATGTTTACTATTTGCTTTAATTTTTGCTATTTGTGTTGCAACTTATTAGTAGCTTGTTTTTTATGATGTTCAAAGATCTGTTTATCTGAATATTTTGTTGATTGTCACCATTGTTGAGATTCTTACGCCGATTCTTCATGTCTATGTGTGCCACAAGTCAATGCTTTTGGTGCACAAAACAAATGTTCACATGGTCAAAAGCACAGTCAGTAAACTGATAAGCTACTGTAGTAAACAATGCAACAATCAATGAGTCAAGCCACTATATAAAGGTTTCACCAGCATCAAGAGGCCAATATTACCTGATTGCATTTTATCTTAGCTTGCTCTGCTATCATAATGTGCTTTCTCAACACAGGATTGCAGCAGCAAAAGAAAAAAATAACATATATTTTATGTCAACAACCAAGTGACCAACTAAAGCAAACACTATTCACCAAAATGGTAACCTTCAAATGTAATTCACTAAAACTGTGAAAATAAACCTCTGTTAATTCTCAGTAAGAACTTCTGCATGACAAATAAAGTCAAACTGTTTGTGGAGTTTAATCCTCCTTTGCTGAGATCTTAAGAAATGTAATGTCTTTTATTTCAGTTGATTTCGTCTGTGACTGGATGTCAGTTGCAGTAATTCTAAATAATTTATAATCTTATTTCTTAAATGAGAAATTTTGTTTTGATTAAATCTATATCTTTTTATTTTGATCAAAACTAGAATTTAAATTAATTGACTTTCTTCAACAAGAAAAATATACTTTCATGCCAGGTTTAATAAAACAGTTTTCATAGAAATATTGTTTAGTGCAAATTATTTATTTTTCATTGGCTCAAGTTATAAAACATAGATCCGAACCATTAACGCCCTGAATGTTCTGTGAATGTCCTCTAAATAACATCCCCTAACCCTTTAAAGAACTCCACATCATGACCGTCTCGGAACGTCCTGGGAACGTTACTAGGTGACGTCCTTGACACCAGCGTGGACGTTCTGATAAGGTTTGGGGGACGTCACATTTCCAAATAAAATATGGTCCTCTAAACGTCCCAAGAATGTCATGAATGTTCTGTAAAGGTCTTCCAAATAACGTCCCCCAAACCTTTAAAGAACTCCACATCGTGACCGTTTCAGAACGTTATGGGGACGTCCTTGACACCAGTGGGGACGTTCTGAGGACGTTCTGGGAACGTAAAATTTCTAGCGGGGAATATGTATTAGACTGTTATTCATGTTAGAACCATGTTAGTAACTTGTGAATCATGCTAACAACATGCTAGTAAAATGCTAATCATGCTAAAACATGCTAACAACATGTTAAATTGTAAGAAATGTAAGAAATGTTGTAAATCATGCCAGCAATATTATCTTTTATACTTTTGCAACTGCTTTAAACTTTTAGGCTAGGCTTAAAGTTAAAGTTTGTTCTCAAACTTTACTCATCTAGTTTTGTATCAATGTGTCAATATGATGTGAGGTCCAGTTACCAGCATGACACTTAAAGTAGTAGTAATGGGTACTTTTTACTTAAGTACATGTCTGAGTCCACACATCTTTACTTTCACTTAAGTAAAAAAATGTAGTCAATAATTCTACTTTTACCATAGTATTTTAAGCATGAGTATCTGTACTTCTGCTTGAGTGAAGGATGTGTGTACTTTTGCCATCTCTGTGCCCAAATAGCAAAATACACTCAGGCCAGGTCTGGTTAGATTCTCACCTGACGGAGACTCACTCGGGCCGGATGCCTGTTTACTTGCTGACCAATTCCGGTGTTCTAAAGATTTCAATTCAATTTAAGTTTATTTTGATTTGTGTTGCCTTGTCAAAAATGCTACCGTAGCGCAAAGCGGTCTTGAAGAAAGTCAGTTCATGCTATGTGTCTAAATGCGTGTGTATCCTAAAATGGTGTTAATCTCACAATATGACATCGTAATTTGTTTCCTGTTTCACTGAAAACAGGCGTAAAAGTATTACAAGTGTACGCCCTGGTGAAAAAACCAGCATATGCCAACATAAACCAGCAAAGGACCAGCATAAACCAGCTAAGGACCATCTTAAACCAGCAAAGGACCAGCTTAAACCAGCACCAAAACATACCTACCAGCATATGCTGTTTTTTTCACCAGGGTGGGGAGCATATTTTGATATTTTAAGTGAACAAGCAATTATACATAATTAAAATAATTTGGAGTCAATGAGAACACCAACATTATGAACAGAAAGCTTTGATACAACAGCTTTAGAGCCAATCAGAATAACTTATATTAAGGTAATTTGCCTCCAGCCAAAAGTTTGAGTTCTTTGATGCAATTTGTTAAAGCAGGTGGAGGAAACACTGAGGTGGAAGGTAGTTAAGTAAGTAAAGTTTATTTATATAGCACATTTATCTCAGCAAAGCTGGCCAAAGTGCTAAACAGAATCAGGGTTAAAACATAAAATAAGCAAGACACACCACAAAATAATAAAACAATCAAGCATAAAATAAAATATAGCTGCAAGCAGCAATTGTGGGGCCAAGCACAAAAGAGGCAGAATGAGGAGCTAAGCATACAAAGGAGCAACAGACTGACTAAAGCAATGAGTAATTAGAGCCATTTTAGGATCATAGAAATTGAAATGGCTGAAAAATCATAAATACAACCACTAATAATATAATTTAATGGCTTATCATTTTTGACCAATAGGTGGTGCTGTTTTCAAATTGTTGTGGTGTGTTCTGTGTGAGGTGACAGTGACACACACAAAGTTTGGTGTCATTATGTCAAATCTTTCCAGAGATACAGCCTCATAGTTATTTTGGCATCATGCCTCAAATGTGTAGTGGCGCTGTACGAAAACGGTTTTGTCTATCGACATGAAATCCATAACTTTTTCTAGGTACAGTCTAAAGATGATTTGAGTCAAATTTGGTGAAAATAGGACCAATGGTCTAGGAGGAGTTCAAACAAGTATGTTTTGTACATTAATCAAAATGGCGGACAGGAAGCACGGGCAACTATGGTATAGTTAGTATGTATGTTGTCGGCATGACCCAAGGAATATTTTGAGAATATTTTAAGAGTATTTTTTTGTTACAATAGGCTAATTCATTCAAAAGTTATTAGCATTATTGGAAATTTCATTATTAATGTTAATCAATGGTGTATTACTTCTGACTAGTAGGTGGCGCTGTTACATAATTGATGTGGGGTGGTCAGTGTGAGGTGACAATAACACATATAAAATTTGGTGTCAATATGTCAAAGCTTTGCAGAGATACAGCCTCGGATGCAGTTTGTCATCTTTCCAGCAAATTCGCTGATGCGCTAAACGAAAACTGTTTCATATATCAACAAGAAATCCACAACTTTTTGCCAGCATGGTCTAAAGATGATCCCAGTCAAATTTGTTGAAAAAGGATGTTTGGCCAATTTTGTCATAATGGGTATCAGTTCTCAGCTTGACCCAAGGAATCTATTGACATCACTTTCATTACAATAGGCTAATGAAAGCAGAAGCTATTGGCATTTTTGTAAACTACCTTATAACTTTTGGCCACAAGGTGGCGTTGCCCCCAAACTTTTTGAGTACTGTCAGGGCATTGGGGCCGAGTAAGAGGGAGTAAGAAGATCTGTGAGATAAGATGGGGCTTGACCATTAAGAGCTTTAAAAACAAACAAAATTTTAAATTGAATTCTAAAATGGACAGGGAGGCCTAAATTGGTGGTCAACAGCCTTGCAGCAGCATTTTGTACCATCTGTAAGTGTACAATAATCAAGGCGAGAAGTAATAAAAGCATGAATGACCTTCTCCAAGTCATGAAAAGTTTTGATAAAAATGAAAGCTTAGAGACAGGCCGATAATTATTAAGGCAAACTTCATCCAAACCCTGTTTCTTAAATATGTTATGTTTTTCTATCTGAGAATCTTGTGTTGAATGTGTTAAAATATCTCATCCGCTCTACAGAAAAGTGCTGTTGAGCTCAAAGAAGCAGTCAGTAGAACTCATGCATTAGATTCCAAGTCTTCCGAAGGCTTGGACTAAAAATTCAGTCGTTATTTGGTGAAAATGCGCTCAAACATCATGCATGTTCATGTACTGTACATCATTGATTATCTCATGTCCTGTGGCCAAATTAATTTTCATTTTCAACTTTCGACTTTGTTTTTGGGTGAACTGTTCCTTTAAAGAAAGATTGCTATACTGCATGCACTGCCCTAAGCAAACTACCTCTTTATAGTATGTGAAGCAAGTTTTTATAGGAGTATTTTTACTACTACAGCAGTTTTTTATTATTATTATTTAATTATATTTTGAGAATTTGTGTTGTAGACTGTAGCATTAATAGTGTAGTTTTGGCATGTCTATGTTTGACTGGATAGCTTTGTGCGAAAAGTAGCAGTTAACATCTATTTATTATTTAATGTTTCATGATCTTTTTTTCATTGATGCACGTAGGATTCTAGCCTCATCGTGTTTTTTTATTATGTCATTTGTGCAGCTGACAAATTACAATAAATATTTTAAAAAACTGAATAATTTCTTGATCATTTTACTTCTTGGTAAAATTATACACCTTGACATTTTATAAACATTGACCAAAAACGAGTGAAGGCGTGCAGTTTTGCGTGGTACTGACGTACCGATTTAAATGCTCTTTGCAGTTCCTTGTTCAGGATGTGTGTTGAGTTTTCTCGGTAAGACACAATGTGGTTGCATCACTTCTATCAGGGCTGCTGAGAGGTTCACAAACTCCTCTACCAAAGGCAATATTTGATGCTCAGAATGAACCTCAATCCAATGTATATTAATTGTGTTGTGTTTGCATTGTTTGATTTTAGTACGTCTCAGCAACCGAGCGGACACCAATGGATAATTATGATTATTATGACTTGGAAAAAATTTTTTCGAATGACTCCAATGACACGGGATACCCAGAAACAGTTGTAAATGAAGATATTGTTTTATGCAAGAAAAGCGATGTGGTTCAGTTCAGCGCAGCAGTTCTACCAGCTTTCTACTATGCTAACTTCTTAGTAAGCTTGGTTGGAAATGGATTGGTGCTGTGTATGATCTACAAGTATGATTAGCGGAACAATGTATTCAGTAGTACATTAACCATGCAATCTATACTGTTGTTTACATCAAGTATTGCCAATATGTGTTTCTGACGTACGGGCATTTATTTAATCCCTCTATTAGAAATTTGTCCTAGTGACGTCATTACATGGCGGAACAGAAAACCGGTTTATTGAACAAACTCAACGCTGGCATTGGTTTTTATATGTTCTTGTTCATAAAAAATAATTTAAATGAATGAACCTAACTGTGGAAATGAATCAGACTTCCAGAGACGAACTGATGATTAGCTCTGAATTGAAAAAAGGAACTTAAAGAGGAATCAATTCTACTTGTTAGAAATGATTACAAACTTTGGAATCCACTCTTAATTCCCAAAGCTTCAGGATCGATTCCAACTGTACGAAATATGATAAATACTCAATTCCCAAGTCTAAAATCAGGACCATATACTTCCTTTATCAGCTAATTATGAAACAACTCACTTTTCAGATACACATGCATATTTGTGCTTATTTATAACCTTTAATGTACTTTAATACAGGATGTTTCGGTCCACAGGATTTTAGGTCGTGTATAACTTCACTCTGTACCCCTGTTGTCTGGGCCTGCTATTAGTATGTGTGTGTGTGTGTGTGTGTGTATGTGTGAATATGTGTGAGAGAGCAAGTCTGAGAGAGTGTGAGTGTGAGTGAGTTGTGTGTTTCTGCCCCTGCCATTCCCACACAAGGTTGTAGCACTTAAATTCATAAATGTAATGTAACAAAGAAAAAGGGTAAATATCAGCCAAATATTCTGTTTATATTGCTTGTAACTGGGATGAAGTAAACATCTGTTGAGTATTTCAACATTTTTTAAATTGTGTTGAATTAAAAGCCTAAAAACACAGCGCATCCACCAGACCCACGAATACTGGCTGAGTAACAAAAATATGAACACCATACAAGGGTTAACTGAGGCCTTTGTTTATCCATGGAGTTAACCAGTGCTGATTTTTTATGACTTTACGGGTGGCAGCAGGACTTCAGTTGGAGGGTTTGGCTCATCGTCGATCTTTAAATCACAGCAGAACAACACAGATTCTTCACCAAGACCCAGTTTGTATTGCCACAGATATAAACACTCATTTGGTTTCAGCTCAACTGTGAGATTTTCTTCCACTTCAGTCGCTTTATTCCAGATTTTGTTTTCGGTGCTCACATGTGAGCCTCATATTCAGTTGATAAAGAGAACTGGCACTTTGCAAGTAAGCATAGATTGAACAACAGCATGTTTGAAACATTTGGGGCCTACCCCAGCAGCTAGGGATGAATTAAACAATGGCAGTACCAATTTCAGAAAAAGAAGCCTTAATAATCTATGCAGGAATTACATCAAGAAAAAAGGCAGTTGTCTTCATCTTATTGAGCAATTCACAAAGCTCTTTTAATGAAACATTTTGAAAACAAGAAAATTATAAAGTACATGTGGAGTTTCTACACAAGGGCGCCCTCCGGATTCCGAATCACAATCAGAAAGAGCTTTATTGCCAAGTGTGTTTACACATGCAAGGAATTTGTCTTGGTGTTAGAAACTTCCAGGACAGAAAGTACAAACAATTTAATTCACATTCCAGTGAATTAAACAGTCATTACATTGCCTGTGTACTCAGTAATGCTCACAACACCCTATTTTGGGTGAAAATAGGAAAGATAAAACTTTTCTCTAAAGAAACAGGATGCAATAATATTATCTCAATAAAACCAGAAATTATCATGATAAATGTGTTATCCCATATTGCCCATCCCTAAAGGAAATGTATTATTTTTCAGTTTATCTAAAGATGGCAGATGAGTTGTGTGTCATTGTGTTTCCAAATGCAGAACTGAACATATTTGAGGAGCCAATATATCACTGGCTCTAAAATGAATCTCTATGAGGGGAGAAAGGAGGATGTTCACTATCAAAACAAGAGAGTAGCATCTCCAGAGCACAGCCGTGTGTCTATGAGGAGTAACAGATCCATGCCAGAACCCTACAACTTCAGCACTGGATCTGTGGCCTTTAACCCCAGGTGAGATGATAGCCAAGTGCTGGAGATGAGACAGGTTCATAAGAGTATAAACATCAGTGAGACAGAGAAATAATCTGAATGCTAATGTGTTTCTCTAGTGATATTGAGAACAAGAGAGCAGCATCACCAGAGGCCAGCAGTGTGTCTATGAGGAGTGACAGATCCATGCCAGAACCCCCTAACTTCAGCACTGGATCTGTGACCTTTAACCCCAGGTTAGACAATAACTAATACTGGAGACCAGAGAGAGTATTTAAACATTAGTGATGAAGTTGTGACTTATTATTCATTGAGGAGAGATTTGAGATCTGGGGCTCATTTGTGGAGCCTCATTTATAAATACAATGTTTGATAGATGAACAAACATGGAGAGGATTTTTATTAAATGTCATGTGAAGAATTAAGCTTGTTCTAGCTGATTTGAGATATTATAAAGTAAAAATAGAAAACCTTTCAGCTCCAACTCATTATTTGATTGTGGTGTTCTTGTTTCTGCTGGGTGGATAGATGTGATCAGATTGGAGACCTGCAGCAGGATTCCCACCAACCAGATGATCAACTACAGAGAGTTAAAGACCAGCACAAAACCAGCATGAAGAACAAGTATGAGAGATTATTTGAGGGAATCAACCTACACAAGACTCAGACCTTCCTGAACAGGATATACACACAGCTCTACATCATAGATAGAGAGAAAGGAATAAATAAAGAACATGAGGTTTTACAGATGGAGAAAACAGCCAGAATAAATCATTCACAAGACACTCCAATCAACTGCAATGACATCTTTACAGCTTTACCTGAACCAGGATGTGAGGAGAAAAACCAAATCAAGACTGTTCTTACTAAAGGCATTGCTGGAATTGGAAAAACTGTTTCAGTGCAGAAGTTCATACTGGACTGGGTCGAGGAAAAAGCCAATCAGGATGTAGACTTCATGTTTGTGCTTCCATTTCGAGAGCTGAACTTGATCCGAGATCATAGGTACAGTCTTCACAGACTTCTGCTGGACTTTCATCCTGAACTTCAAGATCTGGACTCAAAGATTTATGAGGAGTGTAAAGTTGTGTTCATCTTTGATGGTCTGGATGAAAGCAGAATCACACTGATGTTTTCAGATGATCAGAAAGTTTGTGATGTGACTGAGACTTCATCAGTTGGTGTGTTGATGTCAAACCTCATGAAAGGAGAGCTGCTTCCCTCTGCTCTTATCTGGATCACCTCCAGACCAGCAGCAGCCAATCAGATCCCCTCTGAATACATCAACCGTTTGACAGAAATTCAGGGATTCAATGAGACTCAGAAGGAGAAATATTTCAGAAAGAGAATCAGTGACCAGCATCAAGCCAGCAGAATCATCTCACACATCAGAAGAGCGAGAAGCCTCCACATCATGTGCCACATCCCCGTCTTCTGCTGGATCTCATCCACTGTACTTCAGAAGCTCCTGAAGGATGATCTAAGAGCAGAAATCCCTCAAACTCTGACCGAAATGTACATCCACTTCCTGCTAATTCAGATCAACATAAGGAATCAGAAGTATGAAGAGAGAGATCCAAAGAAACTCCTGCAGTTAAACAAAGAAGTGATTGTGAAACTTGCTGAAGTGGCTTTCAAACAGCTGATGGAGGGCAATGTGATGTTCTATGAGGAGGACCTGATTGAGAGTGGCATAGATGTCACTGACGCCTCGGTGTATTCTGGGATTTGCACTGAGATCTTTAAAGAGGAATCTGTGATTCATCAGAGGAAAGTCTACAGCTTCATTCATCTGACCTTTCAGGAGTTTCTCGCTGCTTTCTATGAGTTTTACTGCTTTTTAACAAAGAACATGGAGCCAGTGGAGTTGTTTCCGGATGATAAACATGAGAGTTACAGTTATAGATCTGAGGAAAACTCCCTGTATGAGCTGCTAAAATCAGCAGTAGATAAAGCACTCCAGATTGAAAATGGGCAGCTGGATCTGTTCCTCCGGTTCCTGTTGGGCGTCTCATTGGAGTCCAATCAGAGACTCTTACAGGATCTCCTGACACAAACAGAGAACAGCTCAAGGAGCATCAATACAATCACACTGTATATTAAAGACAAGATCAAGAGAGGTGACTATACCATGAAACTCTCAGCTGATAGCTCCATTAATCTGTTCCTCTGTCTGCTGGAAGTGAAAGATCAGACCCTGTCCAGAGAGATTCAAGATTTTGTGAAATCAGACAAACACTCAAAGCAGAAACTCTCTCTGTCTCACTGCTCAACAATCGCCTACATGCTTCAGATGTCAGAGGAGGTGCTGGATGAGCTTGATCTCATGAAATTCAACACATCATCTGAGGGAAGAGGAAGACTGATACCAGCTGTGATCAGCTGCAGAAAAGCCCTGTCAGTATTCATTCATTCATGTCATTACAGAAGAAATATATTAGCCTGTAGTGAGATGCAAACTCAACTTTAAAATCATAACCCTGGTTTTATTATTTACATAAAAAATACATTTCTCATATGAGACACTGAAACAGAATATAATACATGCATCTGCACAACAAACACACACACACTAATGGGATGCATGCTGGTCAGACTGTAAATGCAATGAATACGTAGGCCAAACATGTACTGAAACCTTACCTTTACTATCTGCAAATGTTTATTCAAAGTCTAATCTATTAAATATAATCTACAAATCATGCATACTGTCAAATACACACAAGGCTGTCTAAGACACAATTTACATAAACAGTCAGTGATGTCTGTGCTGGGAAAGAAATCTCATGTTTATATAAGATCAGTATGTTAAGTGACAACCCAGATAGCAACATAGTGTAAGCCCAGATCTGGCCCACATCTGGCACATGTGGAATGACGATCTTTGCCATACCTGGCCCAAAAGCAGTCCAAAGCAATGCCATGTTTTGTAAATGATTAGTTAAAGGGGTCAAATCATTCGTGATCCAGCTTCACTCACAGCAGAAGTGAGTGTAAGGGTTTTTTTAAACAATCTTTGTGATCATCTTTCCTACATTCCTACTTGCTAGTTAGCAAGTTTAGTGGCTAAACGTGGCTAAATGCGGCTAAAGTAAACAGACTCAGACTCACAGGGGCAAGCAGAGATTAACATTTAAAGCAACCTCGACCAGAACAGGATGATTTTTGCAGAGCTGATTTTGGTAAGGTAAAAAAGGTGTTATTTACACTACCATTAAGAAATTTTAACCAAAGCATGTTTGACTCTTTTCATTAAGACCCTAAAAAATCGTATCAACTTGTGGAAAATGGGCATCCAATGACCCCTTTAATCATTATCCAATCACTTGTAAATGATTTATAACTTAATCATAGATATAACAAAACATAGATAAAAATATCATATACATACATATCATAAACATATCACTTATTAATAATTTCTGAACACATAGTTATGTTTTGTAAATGATTAGTTCAACATTAACTAATCACTTTTAAATGACTTACAACATAACGTTATTATAAAATGTTACCCATTCTTTGTTACAGAATTGCAGAATGTTGGCCTTTTGATCAGCACTGTGAAACTGTGTGTTCAGCTTTACAATCATCAAATTCCAATTTGAGAGAGCTTGAGCTAAGTGTAAATGACCTGAGGGATTCGGGAGTGAAGCTGCTGTCTGATGCACTGAAGAGTCTAAACTGTCAGCTGGAGATACTGAGGTTTGACTTTAACATTCACTCATTTACTGTTTCATTACTATACCCTTTGTATATTGTAATGTGAATGTATCAGTGGCATTTGTTTAATTTAGGGTTTATTTTAAGACTATGGAGTGTGGATTATATAAATAGTCATTTGTGTTACTTTCATCAGCCTGTTAGGATAACCGAAGCAGGGCTTTGTATTTAATGGCAAAGTGATTATATTTTGTTTCATTTTTTTTAAATTAAGTTAATTTGGAAAAAGCTTGAAGCCATTTTTTTTATTTAAATATAAGTTTTTGTTTTTTAAAGTAATGACCAAGCAGCCAGGCTGATCACAGTCTGTTACTCTGTTTGATCAATTTTGCCTTCTCAAATCATCACGACTTGCCTAAAATAAAATTTATAAATATGAAAGAGGTCAAGTATAAAACAATGTTAGTTTAAAAGTTAAACCTAGATAAAAGTGTGCTATTAGGTGCATCAAATAATTTGTGCAGAAAGTGGAAGTTAAAGCCACTTTTAAAGACATGGAGGCGCCAGCATGATCACTTGCATTTTTTCAGTGGAAAAAATTTAAAATATTCCGTCATTTTCGCTCATAAAGATAAGAATAATATATCATTGGGAACTGTAAAGGGTTTACTTTTATTTGTGTGCACTCAAAATATCAACTAAATGTTGCAAATGGTGCTTTTATAAAATAAAGGAAACAAACATAATGCACTTTCTGTCGTCTCAACAGGAGCACTTCACAAAAATGAACCGAAACTCAGCGAATACATACCTCAAAGACATGATAAATATATCTATAGGAAGCTTTAAATTATTACTCAACAAAATAAAACAAGTTAAAAACAAAAACTCTGTCATTATGTAATCTGTAAAGACGCATTTCTCTAAAGGCGTGTCCAACACTCTAAAAAAACGCTGGGTTAAAATAACCCAAATTGGGTTATTTTGGTAACCCAACGCTGGGTCAAATATGGACAAACCCAGCGTTGGGTTATTTTAACCCAACTTGTTGGGGTTAAATCTTTGACCCAACACTTTGGGTTGTTTTATTTACCTAGACTATTGACAAAAAAAATACTATGTTGCTGGTTGAAAACAAACCTGAAATATTTAATAATAAAGAAAATAAACAATAATCAAAGAGAATTACTTAAGACAACAAAAAAAGAGACAAAATGAATTTATAAAAGGCTATTTTAATGCAAAATAAAAAATACAATTTGCATTAATAAATGTTAAAATATACATGTGCACTCAAAAAAATATTTCAGCCCTTAACTTAATTCAATTACGTACAAAATTTCCATGCATTTAGATTACATAGTTTTAACTTAAACAAATCAATTAAACTTAATGTGATTCAAATGCATCAGTCTTACGTAAATGAAACAGGTAAAGTTGATGTAATATTTCCCAGTGTTAAACAAACCCTGCTCAGTGTTCATGTGTTTCCACACTACAGAGTGTTCAAGTAGCATTGACACAGTGTTGGAGTTAAGGAGATCATTATGTCATGACTGACCAATAATGATGAACACCTGCTGTTTACAAGCAGAATCACAGAAAGAAAGAGAAACACAGGAATCAGCCACAGCCAAAGATAAAATGAACTTAAATAAATGAAGACATTAAATCTCTGATTAAACAACTCCACAAACATTACAGTTTGACTTGATTTCTGCCATATATCCACAAATATTATTTGAGAACGTCTAAACAGAGGTTTAGATGTTTTATTTAAAAAAATGTTTCATTTGACCTCACCATCATGGCGAACAGGGTTTACTTTAGTTGGGCTCTTGACCCTTGACTTTCTTAGTATAGTTTTTTTGTTCTTTGGTTGTTGTAATTGTGTTTGCCAAGCACATTTGTTACAGTGCAAAAAAAAAAAAAAAAAAAAAAAAAGGAGGGGGGCTGATATTAAGTGTTTTTGGTTAACTATTATTTTTGTTGCAATCATCATCTAGTGGCCTGATTTGCTGATATTGTTCAGTGGTTTTCCTGTTAGTTTCATGACATTTACAGCAGTTGTGTGAACTGTTACTATTGCTACTTTAAGATCTCCAGTATTACTTAGACACACACACACACATCAAGAATCAGCATATTAATCTCAACAATGGTGACATTCAACAGCTGCATGCTGGGAGTCATGGGTGAGTTTTATAATCTGCTGTTACCCAGCATGCAGCTGTTGAATGTCACCATTGTTGAGATTCAAATGCTGATTCTTGATGTCTGTGTGTGTCAAACTGATGCTGTAGATTTCAAGGTTTAGTGTATAAGATAAACATCCATAATAGTTCATACATCTGTTGTAAACATTATGAAAATAATAGACTAACCACTGCATGACATCAGTGCATCATGCCACTTGATGATAATGATTTAACAAACAATAAAAATTAACCAAAAACACCTAATCAGACTTCTTTTTGGCTTTTTAATTTTGCTATAATAAATGTGCTTCATACATATAACTACAGCAGCCAAAAAAATTAACATAAAAAATCAAAAGTCAAGAGTCCAACTAAAGTAAACCCTGTTCGCCATGATGGTGAGGTCAATTGAAACAAACAAACAAAATAAAATAAAACATCTAAACCTCTGTTTAGATGTTCTGAAATAATATTTGTGGATATATGGCAGAAATCAAGTCAAACGGTAATGTTGTTTGTGGAGTTGTTTAATCAGAGATTTAATGTCTTTATTTATTTAAGTTCATTTTATCTTTGGCTGTGTCTGATTCTTGTGTTTCTCTTTCCTTCTGTGATTCTGCTTGTAAACAGCAGGTGTTCATCATTATTGGTCAATCATGACATAATGATCTCCTTAACTCCAACACTGTGTCAATGCTACTTGAACACTCTGTAGTGTGGAAACACATGAACACTGAGCAGGGTTTGTTTAACACTGGGAAATATTACATCAACTTTACCTGTTTCATTTACGTAAGACTGATGCATTTGAATCACATTAAGTTTAATTGATTTGTTTAAGTTAAAACTATGTAATCTAAATGCATGGAAATTTTGTACGTAATTGAATTAAGTTAAGGGCTGAAATATTTTTTTGAGTGTGGCTTCGTCCTGGGTTGAACCATGCTTCCTAAAAACACAATATAAGTTTGTATTAGGGTTGTTCCGATAGTTGATAATATCGTGTATCGACTATATGCAGGCAGATCGCCGATAGGCTGATGTCAATGACGATACTTTTTAAATAATTTTACAATTCCATATACCCCGCCACAGTTTTATATCCACATTGACATATACACCGGAATTAAACATTCAACTGCGACACATTAATATAACAATTTTATCAGTGCCAACTTTATATTATTTTGATATTCGTTTTAATTGCAGTGTCATACTATCCAAGAAAAAAGAAAATACTGTATTACAGAAACAACAAGGATGGCTACTGTTTCTTGAATCACTTCGGATGTTATTCGTGAATGTTTAATGATTTAAAAATATTTTCAACATTTTCAATGAAAAAAGAAGCTTTACGTTTGCGTTCAAGTCGCAAGTGAAAGTGATGCGGACATGTCGATCTAAAACTATGGCGAAGCAAATAAATTAATAATAATATTAAAAAAAAAACAGTAGTAGTAATAATTAATGTTAATAAAATTAAATTGCATATAGCCCAATAAATTTACTACTTGTTAAAAACCCACAAACATACCTTTTCTGTCGTCGCTGAAGGACGGTTGTTCCTGAGGCGATTCCTGAGGTGATTCAAAATGGCCGCGAAGGTAGCGCTTGGCTCGTCGAGTAGGGGGAGTGGCTTACTCTCTTAACTGTCACTTGATTGGATAAAATCAGTAACCAAATGTTGGGTTACACAAAAACAACCCAACACTGAGCAAAACAACCCAACTAAATGACCCAACAGGCTTAACCCAGCAGTTGGGTTAAAAAAACAACCCAACATTTTTTAGAGTGAAAGAGGGAGATGACGAGTCAGGATTGGCAACTTCATCTTTGCGACCCTGACTCAGAAAACACTAGTTTATTAATAAATAATTCAAAAGACTTCTTACTATTTCCCCCCGACACATTCATGTTAATACTGTATCCTTTGCCGGTGCTTTGTGGTAAGCTTTAGCTTATTGTGTGTGCTTGAACTCGGAACTGTTCCAGCTGCGCTAAAGGTGTGTTTGCTGATGCTGCTGATGGAGACACTTAACACCTTCCGAGTGTCAGGAGTTGTTTGCGGGAAGGAGGAGCAGGGACAAGGAAATCATAAACACATACTTTAATATAGTAGTCCAAACAAAGGAACAGGAACAAACAGAAACAGCAGGAAAACCTCATGCAAACACAACGTAAACTAACATACAGGATACATTAGCGACAATATATGAATGGACAATGAACAAGGAACTGAATCAAACTTATATAGAAACGCTAATAGGACAAAGACAGGTGTAAACAATTAACCAATGACATAATAAATAGAAACAGAACTGGAAAGACCAAATAAGGACACAGGAGAGAAAAACCAAACAAAACAGTCCACAGGGGTGTGACACCGAGCCATTCTCGAAAGTGAAAGTGAAGTCTTGTGTTGTTTCCACTAGTGCAGAATTTTTTTCATCAACCTAATTAGTGGATGTCTAAAATATAAAAATAAGGAGAAGCATAAAACAGGCCCGACACCCGGCCCATGTCTGAACTATGGCGTGAAAATTGGCCTGAAGCAGACTGCAGACGGACTTTTTCCTTATCGTTCTCTGTGATTTTTAAAAAAGCTAATCTCACTTGTGAACTGCCTAAATATAGAGAGCACATCACATGCCCCACCAGAGAGCAATATACTGGACCACTGCTACACTGTTTTAAAGGATGCATATCACTCTGTCCCCCAAGCAGCTCTGGGACTCTCAGATCACTGTTTGGTTCATCTTCTACCAGCCTAGAGGCAAAAACGTAAATCTGCTAAACCTGTAGTAAGAACGCTAAAGAGATGGACCATTGTAGCAGAGCAGGATTTACAAGCCTGCTTCTTGAACTTACTGATTGGCGTGTTTTTGAGGCTGCAGCTACTGATCTGGACAAGCTTGTCGCCTTAGAATTTTGTTTACGGAGCAAACAGGTCTGTAGATGATGCAGTCAATATGGGATTGCACTACATCCTTCAACATCTGGACAAACCAGGGACTTATGCAAGGATATTAACTTCAGCTCTGCTTTCAACACCTTCATTCCAGATACCCTTTTGAATAAACTTACACAGCTCTCTGTACCCACCTCCATCTGTCAGTGGATCACCAGCTTCCTGACAGACAGGCAGCAGCTAGTGAGGTGGGAAAACTCACATCCATCACTCATACCATAAGCAACAGAGCTCCTCAAGGCTACATTCTCTCCCCACTGCTCTTCCCCCTCCACACAAATGACTGCACCTCTAAGGACCCCCTCTGTCAAACTCCTGAAGTTTGCAGATGACACTACAGTCATCTGTCTTATCCAGGATGGTGATGAATCTGCTTACAGACAAGAGATTGAGCAGCTGACTGTCTGGTGCAGTCACACTCAACCTGGAGCCGAACATGGTCAAAACTCTGGAGATGACAGTGGACTTCAGGTGAAACCCCCCTTCACTCCCCCTTCTCATCATCATGGACAGCACTTGGCTGCAGAGGAGTCATTCAAGTTCCTAGGAACTACCATCTCTTAGGACCTGAAGTGGGACATTCACATTGATTCCGATGTAAAAAAAAGGCCCAGCAGAGGTTGTACTTCCATCATCAACTGAAAAAGTTCAACCTGTTGGAGGCACAGATGACAGTTTATTGAGTCGTTCTTCTATAACTGTCTGGTTGGGTTCAGCAAATCAGATATAAGAAGACTGCAATGGACTATTAGGACAGGAAGAAAGATCATTGGAAAGATCACAAGAAACAGCCAGGAAAAATCGCTACTGATCTGTGTTTGATCTGAACTTACCTGTGTTTTGTAATTCATTTCTGTAATTTATTCTCCATCTTTAACTATTGCCTCTTTCTGAAGTTTCAAGTATTATGTAAATACATATGCATATGTGTTTGTACAGCTGTATACAGAGTAAATAATGCACAGATCCGTACATAAATCTTCTGTTCCAGATTCATATACATTACTATTATTTATTGTTAAGCCTTACTATTTAAATGTTTTTCTATTCTCATGTCAGATATGTATGTATGCATGTATGTACTAGGAGCACCTTTAAATTAGAGGTCTTCACGGAGGACCCGAGACCCGAGGACCCGGGACCCGACCCGGGACCCGTACGGGTTCGGGTCTATATTTTAAATGGTCAGTCGGGTCCGGGTCGGGTCCCAATCTATTACCTCGGGTCCCGGGTCTGTTTAACATTTGTGTGTAATACCCGAATCGATCGGAGAACACCGCACCCGCCAGTGATCAGTGTCGGTCAGCACTTTGCGTGTGTTTTGTAACTTGTAAAATTAGGACGAGAAAAGTGTGAGCGGGAAATAAGGTGGGGAAAAAAACATGCGTGACGCGAAGTTAACGCTAGTACTGCAAGCGGACGGTACCAAGCTGTCTCATGTGAATTCCTCCTTTAAGCTTCATAAGATTAACTAGGTGGAGCTTTAAGCATATATTTTGCATTGTTTTCTTTTACTGAAGAGGAGACTCACCTATTGAACACGCACGATGGTGCAGTCCTGTCGGCTTTGTGCAACCCACTTCTAAATCCACTCTGATGCGCATCATTCAGTAGTGTCTTGCATTAGCCAAAATCATGACAGTCGACCACATAATATCTAATCCAATTGCACGTGAATAAACGCAAATACTCAATAAAAGCAAGACCGTGGCGCCGGCTTCCTTTGAAATATGATTGCGCCCGCGCCGTCCTGCTTCGTGACAGCAAATGCCGCCTGCATGCGCGAGAGCATGTAACTCAGAGTGGTAACATGATAATTAATTTGAGATTACTAATTTGAATCAGTACATTATAACGAAAACAATACCTTGAATAAATTAAGAGTATACTTCTCCAGACACCACTACACCAGTGCTCACGCAGTAAAGTGTAACGCACTTCTTGCTCTGTGCGCTTTTTGGAAAAAAAACAAAAAAAAAAAAAACAACTGCTCCAAGCTGCAATAATATATAAATTAAGAAGATTTTTTCACTCGGCAAGAGAGAGGAACAGCCTAACATGGACGAAAATGTTAGTGTCAAGGAGGATTGTAGCACAGTCTGGGCTACTAACAGTAGGTAAACCAAAAAGTTTTTTCGTAACTTGTTTATTGACTTGTTAGCATTTTGCTGTGTAATATGTGCCGAACGGGTGCAGTCGGGTCTCTGTTTTCCCAGCCAGGTTTGGGTCCAATTTACGAATAACGGTCGGGTCCGCGTCGGGTCCGGGTAGTAAATTTAAGGAATTTCTCGGGTCTGCACGGGTTCGGGTCCCACTTTCAAATTAAATACGGGTCCAGGTCGGTTCCGTGCAACAAATTTACGGGTCTCTTCGGGTTCGGGTATGAATTTTTGGACCCGTGAAGACCTCTACTTTAAATTTTTGAGTCAAAAGTATGTTATCAGCAATGCTATGCACATAGTGAGCAAATTACACCTAAACTCCGCAAAGTTGATCACATAAGATCATAACATATTGTTAAACAACATCAATTAACTTTCATTTTAACATTATCATTGAAATTAACAAGTATTAAATTACAAATATATATAAAAAGGAATCATGCTGCTGTGCTCTGAATCATTTGTAGAAGTTTGCACATAATGGAAGTCCAGCCCTACCCTAATTTACTTTAGCCTTCTCTTTAATCTGACCAATGTCTTTTAGCCCTGAATTTCAGAATTTCTTGATGACACACTGCAGAAAGGGTTTTTAGGCATTCTCACTTGCTCACTTCTTTCTTACTCTTGAAGATAAATGTTGTGGCAAAATAAAACCGACTCTCACCAAAGTAAGAGACAAACTCAGGCAAATGTCTTTTATAATTTATTCTTTGCAAAGAAGGTCAGACAGTCATACAGAAACACCTGCAGAAAGGGTTTTTATATCTTTTCCCTAGCCTTCAAGGTTACATCTCTAACTGGTAACTTCCACACATAGCTCACTACATTCTTCTTACTCCCAAGATTCAAATCTTTATCTTTAGGGCCCTAACCCAATTCCATATGCAATCTTCCACAATAAATATTGAAAAACAATCATAAGACTGAAAAAAAAAAAAAAAAAAAAATCTAAAATATAAAAATGCAATATAAATGACTAATCAATGAATGAATCAGTGAAGTGAGTTTATTTAATGGATATGGTGATGCAAGATCCATGATGTAGATAATCCAAGATAAACACTTTAATAATAATCATGGAGGATCCTCACAAGGAAAATAACACACAAGTGGACCCACTGTACTGTACACGTCTGTGGTGCATTACTGCTGAATCAATGCTTGTGTTTATACCTGGCGCGCTGCGGTTCGTTGAAGCGGCTCTCCGAGCTGCATCATTACAGTAATCCCCCACCTCATCCCTACACCCCCCTCCCCCAACAATTAAAATTTCTGTGGACAGGATTTAATTTAATCATATTCTAATAGACCACGTTGTGACATCATTGAATGCGGAAAACAAACGTTGTAGTCCAAATGAGCCGTTCGTTGTAGTTCTTGAAAAGGGATTTTTTAAAAAACAAAATATCTCCCTTTGGAATGGACTTTGAGGTTTGTAACTTTGTAGATCTTTTTTATGCCCAAAGATACACATCACACTGACCAAAGTTCAAAAAGTGAACAAAACATAATAGGACCCCTTTAATGTCTTGACAGTGTTAAACACAGTGTCACGTGGATGGAAATATGCATGGAAATAAAATGCAGATGAGGTTATGCGTAGTAAAACTAGGCGTTGTAAGATCCATATATGGTGATTTTGGAGAGAAGATGGGGTGGAGATGCATGTATGCACAATCTTCCCCTGACCAGTATTTATAAAGGGATTTTTGCACAGGTTCTGACATACGCATTATTTTATAAATCTGAAAACTTTTGTGTGTATGCAAACTTTTTGTGTAGACGTATACTTTTAGGATGAAAACTACGGAGAGTTTTATAAATGAGACCCCTGGACTGCTTGTGTTTGTTTCTGTATCTTCTTAATCCCTGCCTCTGCTTCGAGCGCCTGAGCCATCTTTTCTACCTTGGCCCCCTGGATCTTCCTCGTCACCCTGGCTCATCTACTCCATGGTTGGCCTTCATGGCTGTGACCTGGGTGCTGCCTGGCTCCACCTGCTCCAAGTCCCTCCTGTCTCCTCCCTCCATCTCTACCCTGGACTGTTTGTCATCCTCCTCCCAGTGTCAGTACTCCACCTGAGCCTCCTCCTAAGTTCCCCGAGGATGCACCTTCTGGGAGGGGGAGAACTATTACACCCCTGGGCTGTTTGCGTTTGTTTTTCTCCCCATGTGCTCTGCGTGACGCAGTTTCTGTCTCTTGTTAGTCATGTCTTTTAGTTCAGGTGTCTTGTTAATTGTCTTCGTTTCCCCATACATTTAAGTCCCCATCTGTGCTGTCTGTCTTTGTCAGGTCTAAAACCTTATGTTTGTGTTTCAAAGCCATTCCTTGTGTGGATTACCCCTTGTGTTTGGATTACATTAAAGACTGCTACTTTGATCCATGTCTCTGTGACGTTCCTCCAACACGTTTTCTTGTCCATTCCAGTTGTCAGTAACTGTGTATATGGGATAAAATTGACTTGTTAGCATTTTGCTGTGTAATATGTGCCGAACGGGTGCAGTCGGGTCTCTGTTTTCCCAGCCAGGTTTGGGTCCAATTTACGAATAACTGCACGGGTTCGGGTCCCACTTTCAAATTAAATACGGGTCCAGGTCGGTTCCGTGCAACAAATTTACGGGTCTCTTCGGGTTCGGGTATGAATTTTTGGACCCGTGAAGACCTCTACTTTAAATTTTTGAGTCAAAAGTATGTTATCAGCAATGCTATGCACATAGTGAGCAAATTACACCTAAACTCCGCAAAGTTGATCACATAAGATCATAACATATTGTTAAACAACATCAATTAACTTTCATTTTAACATTATCATTGAAATTAACAAGTATTAAATTACAAATATATATAAAAAGGAATCATGCTGCTGTGCTCTGAATCATTTGTAGAAGTTTGCACATAATGGAAGTCCAGCCCTACCCTAATTTACTTTAGCCTTCTCTTTAATCTGACCAATGTATTTTAGCCCTGACAGAGTTCTTGATGTCACTAGGATACCTGCACTGTAATTATGTTTAGCTACTCAGAGCTGAATTTTCATAAAATTACACTCACACTGACACCTGCAGAAAGGGTTTTAGGCATTCTCACTTGCTCACTTCTTTCTTACTCTTGAAGATAAATATCCCTTGAAACCACACAATCATAAGATTGAAAAATAAAGCAAAAAAAAAATCTAAAATATAAAAATGCAATATAAATGACTAATCAATGAATGATTCAGTGAAGTGAGTTTATTTAATGGATATGGTGATGCAAGATCCATGATGTAGATAATCCAAGATAAACACTTTAATAATAATCATGGAGGATCCTCACAAGGAAAGTAACACACAAGTGGACCCACTGTACTGTACACGTCTGCGGTGCATTACTGCTCTGAATCAATGCTTGTGTTTATACCTGGCACGCTGCGGTTTGTTGAAGCGGCTCTCTGAGCTGCATCGTTAGAGTAATCCCCCACCTCATCCCTACAGCCCCGTCCCCCAATAATTAAAATTTCCGTGGACAGGATTTAATTTAATCATATTCTAATAGACCACATTGTGACATCATTGTATGCGGAAAATAAAAGTTTTAGTCCAAAGCAGCCGTTCGTTGTAGTTCTTGAAAAGGGATTTTTTAAAAAACAAAATATCTCCCTTTGGAGTGGACTTTGAGGTTTGTAACTTCGTAGATTTTTTTTATGCCCAAAAATACACACCACACTGACTAAAGTTCAAAAAGTGAAAAAAACATAATACCTTTAAACACAGTGTCACGTGGATGGAAATATGCATGGAAATGAAATGCAGATGAGGTTATGCATAGTAAAACTAGGCGTTGTAAGATCCATATATGGTGATTTTGGAGAGGAGATGGGGTGAAGATGCATGTATGCACAATCTTCCCCTGACCAGTATTTATAAAGGGATTTTTGCACAGGTTCTGACATACGCATGATTTTATAAATCTGAAAACGTTTGTGTGTATGCAAACTTTTTGTGCAGACGTATACTTTTAGGATGAAAACTACGGAGAGTTTTATAAATGAGACCCCTGGACTGCTTGTGTTTGTTTCTGTATCTTGTTAATGTTAATCCCTGCCTCTGCTTCGATCGCCTGAGCCATCTTTTCTATATCTGTTTGTCACTACACTACACATCACTACAGTGCTTCAGATTATAAACAGTACCTGATGAGCACATCAGTGTCATTATTTGTTTTGTTTTTCTCTCTATGCAGACTACATGGGTGTAATCTCACTGCTCAGTCTTGCGATAGCCTGTCATCAGCTCTACAATCTTCTAATGTCCTGAGAGAGCTGGACTTTAATAACAATGACCTGCGGGATTCTGGAGTGATGTTGCTTTCTCTTGGATTGAAGAGTCCAAACTGTATGCTGAAGACACTGAGGTTTGTTTTGAAACTTCTTTATTTTTATTTATTTATTTACTTAGCATTAATTTATTTACTAAAAACCATATTGTCAAGGTTTTTACTGTATGTAATGGCTGTGTTTTTATTGTGTAGATTTTCCTTATGTTATCTCACTGCTCAGTCTTGTGAGAGTTTGTCATTAGTTTTACAATCTCCAAACTCTGTCCTAAGAGAGCTGGATCTGAGTAACAATGACCTGCAGGATTCAGGAGTAAAGCTTCTTTCAGATGGACTGAAAAGTCCAAACTGTCAGCTGAAGATACTGAGGTTTGTTTTCAAACACTTTTATTATTTATTTTTGTTTATTTATTTTGCATTAACTTATTCACTAAAAATCACATTGTTAAGAATTTTTCTGTATGCAATGGCTGTTTTTCTTGTTTAGATTTTCCTTATGTAATCTCACTGCTCAGTCCTGTAAGAGTTTGTCATCAGTTTTACAATCCCCAAACTCTATCTTGGAGCTGGATCTGAGTAACAATGACCTGCAGGATTTAGGAGTGAAGCTTCTTTCAGATGGCCTGAAAAGCCCAAACTGTCAGCTGGAAATACTCAGGTAAATGTTGTTTTCATAAGATAATACAAATAAATTAATTAATTAATCTTTAATGGATCTCTCAATGGAATGCCAATGGAATGCCAGAACACAAGACAAGAAACAACAAGAAACATATGCAGGCATGATTTTTTTTCATATTGTACATATGTCCGTATTTCTCATTTTTTATTTGTTTAAAAAAAATGTCAGTACACATGGGTCATACTGAAATTGAACTGAAATTATTGTTTAAATATTTTTTAATATTCAAATAGCAAAGTATTTTAAAATATTAATTTCATGCATGTATAGCTTTTGACAGTACTGCATGAACTAACAGCGTCATCTAGCAACTGTGTGTAGGAAGGCCATAGCATCTTAGACAGTAATCATTTCATAGATTATTCATACTTATACACTAGGGATGTGACGAGATCTCATTTTGCAGTGTTTGCATTAGAGCTGCACGATTCATCCTTAAAATATCAAGATCTCGATTCAAACACCCACGCAATCTTATTCCTGAATGGCAACGAATTAGCTAAGTGTATCAGGACTGTTTTACATCGCAAGTGTCAGTGGAGCGTGAGAAGCACGTTTTGTCGCTGCCCATGTTAATTAATCAGAGGATCGGGGTAAATGTGAACGCAGAAAGAGCAACACAAACAGTCTTTTCAACAGTATTTAAATAATACAAGTACTGCGATAAATAATTATAAGTTGCGTATAAACGCTTATTGTCTACAGTAGTGATCAAAACGAAAGTATCTTAACACATGTATGTATTGTAATGCTTATCCTCTTCCGCCAGGAGGTGGCGACAACTCTCGTTTTAAAAAAGCATGTCATTGAATCATTCATTCAAGAGATTTCAAAAGTCTTAATGAAGTGAGACACTGACTCCTTCATTGAATGTTTTTTTTTTAAATGAATATATGTATTTAAAAGACTTATGCAATGAACAGTTTGTCGGAACCATTAGTAAATTTTGTTATTTTGTTTAGTTTTCTAATCTTTTTTCTCCAGAATCATGAGAGAATCATGGTTTCCAATTTATTAAAAAACAACTGGGATTCTGAATGTATCCAGAATCATGAAGCTCTTGTTTAAATGTTGTTTATTTCTGCATATAATTCAATAAAATGGAAGTTTAATTTTATAAAGTTCGAAATGCACCTACATTTTTTTGCATTTTGTCTTTTTCAGTTGAATAAAAAACTATTTTCCCTATTTCTTTATTTCTTTACTGAGGATTTCTTAAGAAAAGTTGAAAAATCTCATCTCGTCTCGTTCTCGTGAACCCAGTCTCATGTCTCGTCTCGTCTCATGGGAGAAGTGTCTCGTCACACCCCTATTATACACACATTAAAACTTCACATAAAAAATTTCAACGTAATTCAAAACATGTACACACATGAATTTGTTCTTAACCTTGTCCTAATATTAGTGAATTTGGAGTTTTCTAAATGAGTAGCTACAATATATGTAAAATGTCTTATGATTTGGGGAGTATTTGTTTCTTCCTGATAATGCTAAATGAACACAAAATGATCTTTTATGTATTTACATAGGATAGGAATATGTTCATACTGTTCTTACTGGAGTATAAATATATCTTTTTACATTACATGTCACTTTTTTACTGAAACTACAGAAAATAACAGCTACAGCATAAATGACTGATGTGATGTGGACTGTTGCTGTGTTTGTAGGTTATCTGGCTGTATGGTGACAGAGGAAGGCTGTGGTTATGTGTCTTCAGCTCTGAGTTCAAACTCCTTGCACCTGAAAAAGCTGGATCTGACCTACAATCACCCAGGTTCAGAAGTGAAACTGCTTTTTGAAAAAACCAAGAATCCCAACTTCAGTTTGGACGAACTCAAGTATGTTGAACGTGATCAAATTAAAGATAATGAGGTCTAACAAGAAAGACTGGACATTGGTTTCATACAGATTACTTTAACACAGGATATTTGTTTACAATAAGAACTTACTTCATGTAAAAGTAGTCATGTTAAGCTTTCTATAGATATATCTCTGATGTCTCTGTGTTGAGTATTTGCTAAGTTTCAGTTCATTTTATTGACGCATTTCAAAATGATGACTGCACAACCTATCATAATCATATTGCTCACCTGTCCCATATTCCACAATGAGAAATCTGGTCTCCCTAAAAAGAGAATGTCTAGGTTACATCTGTAACCAGGCATGAAAATGGGTCAGGGGTGAAAAAGGTGAGAAGGGTGCTCGAGGGGTGATGTGGCCTCTGATGAGGCCGGGAGCATAGGCGGAGTTTAGGGGGGGGCTAGGGGGGGGCTGGGGGGGGGCACTGCCCCCCCAGACGAGAGCCAATCATGATTTTGTCTGAGCTATGAAAAATCAAAGAATTCATAATTTTTCATTTCAATTTAAGCCCCATATCCTCGCGAGTCGCGACTCATGATTCTGAACTTGTCTTGATAGAGAGGGCTCTCTTTTCGCTATTTTCCCGCTTTTGCAAGTTAATTGTTTGGCTACATCAAAAACAAGTTTCTCAGTTATGAGGAAAGTAGGAAACTGGCTCCGAACTTAAATGGCACAGATCTTCAGTTTCCCTCTTTTCACTCACGTTCCTTTGTGTTTAAATAGCTTGTAAATGTACGGTGCACATTTTACTTTCACTTTTAAATTAGCGGCAATTCGGCGTCAATTGCTTAAAATCCCATTCAAGCAACAACAAAATACAACGTTAAACTCACTTAGCCTATAAATTCAAATTAGGTATAGAACTTTTATTAACAAAACGAATAAAAATAGCTTACACCATGCTATATGCTTAATATAAAATAAATAATTTAGGCTAGGCCTACATACATTTTGAACTGAAAATCGGTAAACACCGTGGAACCAAATAAATAGCTATAAGAAACGTAGAACGTTTATTAGCAAAACGAATAAGAAAGAAATTACACAAAGTAAAAATCAGCAAACACTATACAACCAAATAAATAAGAAACGAATGTTCAAAAAACTTGGAAAACCACCATAGATAAACGGCAAAAGTCAACAGGCTTTTCAAAATAAAAACATTGCCAAACTTCCACCATCGTCTTGTCTGTCTCGCCTGACCTCACTCTTCTTGTCGGGTCAGCTCGTCACCCTGCAGGCTCATAAATAAAATCTGATCTGCGATGCGATACGTTCGGCACTCCGCATTGAGCAGCCGCGTTCAGTTTTATTTGTAGTGTCTGTTCTCCACTGAACTAAATAATATTTTATTACTATAAAAAAAAAAAAAAAAAATCAAAACGTTGGTATATGAATATAGAACATAGGCCTATAAAAAAAAAAAAAATCTTCTGCTGGCTCGTCTGCCAGTGGGTGCCCCCCCACGCATAAAAGTCAAACTCCGCCTATGGCCGGGAGGTGGGGGGACTCCCACAGAATAAATATTACGGCCTCATTAGAGGACATGCTGTAACTTAACTTATTTATTCTTCCATCATGATTGACAGCCAAGTTTTTTGTTTGTTTTTTTGGGCAAAAAAATTAACCTAATAAGTGTGTTCTACCATTATCGAAAAACATACCATCAACCACAAATGCTATTTGCTATTGCAGAAAAAAACATGTTTGATCAAAGTTTCCTTTTGCCAATTTTACAGTAGCCAAATAAGTTGAATGGAATAATAAGCCAAGCACAGGTTCTGAAAAAAATACTGTATTGACATTTGTCTAAAGACATATGAAATAGAGCTGCATCGTTCTGCCCTAACACACTCATACTGCAAAAATAATGTCTGTATTAGTGTTAATGATACTTTAGCATTAAATGTAACTTACTCTCCTAAGGGTACGTTCACATGAAGCGTCTAAAAACGCGTGGAAAACGCAAGGCGCGTCGCTTCCTCCACCAATTTCAGAGCGCTTGGGCGCTCGCGCTTCTGTAGCGTCTGCTGTTACTAGGCAACCATGAAGGCGCTGTCAGTTACAAAAACATTTCTGCTTTGGATTTTAAACTGCGCGGCTCCATTGAAAATAAAGAGCATGTGAACGGCGACTAAGCCTTTGGTGACACATACACACCACGAAATTAAATGGTGGATCTCTCCCCTGTCGTCTTCTCCCACGCGGATTGTCCCGCAGGAAGAAATGGCGCCCTGGATGTCAGTGGATGGCACGCACGGTCTACGAACGCGGGACGCTCAGCTTTCACGATTTGAAATGGCTCAAATCCACTTTATATTAAGTTTTAATTAAACAATAAATACCATCCAAGACCCCCCCCCACCCCCTCAAAAAGAATTTCTCATCGGATCTACACGATTCACGTGGGTCATCTGGCTTCAAAACGGCGAATTTCGCCGAAAGGTGAGGGATTTTCATGCCTGTGTAACCCTCGTTCCCTGAAGGAGGGAACGGATGGCCATTGCATGCAAGGCGGAGCCCTGCCTCAGCGTGATCGGTGCCCAGACACGTGAGGCAGAGATCGTTCCCGTCAAAAGAGGCCATGTATGTCCCGCATCCATTTGCGCACGGCCGGAAAGACATCCCGCGAGCGAGAGGCTTTCAACGGCTGTAGGAAAATTGCTCTTTTAGATTGGTATGCCCAGGGAAGGCGTTTGGGGGCCGGCACACAATCAGGCCGGGAAGAACTTTCTTCTCTTCTTCTTTTCTCTCCGTGACGAGTCAGCAGGCGAGAGCTTCGAAGCAGAAATCTGAATGAGTGGATGCACGCCACCGTCTTATATACCCGTATCTATGGGGGAGCGGCTTGCCGTGCAAGATCCACTCGCCAATTTTCATTGGCTTTTTGTCTTTAGCTCAGAGGTGATTGGGCTCCCAAAAACAATCCCAAATACGCCACTCGACGTAACGTCGGAGTGAACGACTGTGGGGGAACTATTTACACCTAAATGTGATTTGATTTGAAAAACCTAGACAGAGATTTTATAGCACAAAGTGCCTTATCAGAATAAGAATCAGAAAAGGCTTTATTGCCAATTTTAGAAATTTGTTTTAGTCTCATGGTTTGACTTTCTCTACTTGGCAACAGCCAAATGACTTCTCTCAACTGAATGACTGCACTCCTCCGGGGTTTGTCAACCATGTCGTTCTGGGCGCAGAAGAGGTCTCGCTATAGTCTACAAAGAGAAATGGAAAGTCCTGCCAGTGTCTGTGCTTGACTTCAGCACATTCGAATGTTTTGTGTCTAAACTACCTAGACTCACTCCCACCATTGTTGCTACAGTTTACCGCCACCCTAAACCACATACTGATTTTCTTAATGATTTTGCAGCTCTACTCACTCATCTATCCACTCTCTCACCAAACGTAATATTGCTGGGTGACTTTTTATCCACTCCCGATGCTCTGGTTGCTCAATATAATAATGGCCCATCGATGAGACTGTGACTGTCAGGTTGAAACAATGAGAGATTCAGAGAATGGAGTTTTAGACTATTTGTATTTTATTTACAACACTGTATCATCAAAACATACATAATGAAGGTCAAAAGCACATTATTGACTACACTGATCTAACCATAAAGACGTGAACAGACTTTGTCATTCCTGAAAACTGTTTTCTGGATTCTGTTCAACAAGTGAAACAAGTAAATTATACCTGATATTTAAGTGATTGCTGCTTCTTTCCATGGATTTAAGAAACAAAACTCATCATCAGTAGTCCAGGAAATTGTTTTACAATAATAAAAAAGAAAATCAGTGTAGTTGAACTTCTGATGTGGGTACAGCACTCTTCATGTGGCATTCATCTGTGGTGCAGGAATCAGATCACTAGGAAAAAAAAAAAAAACTGTAAGCATGTTAATATCAGGAGCATCTGTAATATATACATATAGTATGATTTTGTTTTATAGTCATAAACACAAGCATGCTTTGTATGTCTTATACAATACAAAGCCATTTTATGTCTGGGAAACTAATGTACTATTGTTAAGCACATCATAAACATCTATTCGTGAACAGAGTAAATGACAGTAGTTTTGTCTATACAATCTTAGACTCTATCATTCAGTGTTACAGTGTAAACACTCTTACTTTTATATCGCATCATTTTTATTTTACAGAACATTAAAAACAGCCTGGCACCGTGAAACATTTCGATGCAATGCAATGAAACATACTTCATAACGTTTCACTTGATTACACGTAGTCAGGAATTATAGTTTGGAAAAAATCTAACTACTATAATGTCTACAAGTTTTATCACAGTAACACAACAACTAACGTAAGTAGGCTAATAAAAGAAAGACTTACTCTTAAGGTGGATCTCGCCGTGCGTCGCATCGCGCTCTTCCTCTGAGGTAAATATAAATCTTTCTCCTCACAGCGCGTCTTCTTCCAATAATAAGACCCAAGTAGCCGAGATAAACAATGAAGTGAAGTCTCCCGCTTTGTTTACATTGATGTGGGCGGTTCGCCGCTTGTGCCTCCACGTGGCTGATTATAATAACAAACCGAAAGTAGCTCGTGGGCGTGATCAAATTAAAAATAATGAGGTCTGACAAGAAAGACTGGACATGGGGTTGGTTTCATACAGATTACGTTAGCACATGATATTTGTTTTCGATAAGACTTACTCCATTTAAAAGTAGACATGTCAGGCTTTCTAGATATCTCTCTCATGTCTCTGTGTGGAGTATTCACTGAGTTTTAGTTCATTTTAGTGACGCATTTCTTAATGACAATCACAGACAACAACGCGGCAAACTGCATACCCTGTTTGTTTGCTTTATTTCACAAAACCACAGAGTGTTGTTGTTATTATGAGTGTACACAAATAAAAGTGAATTCCTTACAGATTTCATTGATGTATTGCTCTTATCTGTACGGTCAAAAATGACGGAGAAATTGAAGTTCTTTTTGGCGTTATCAGAAAAACGGCCACAAACAGCACCGGCGCGTTTTTCGACCCCAGAGGGTTAACTCCCTGGGGTCGACGATCACGCCGGCGTGATCAGCTCACGTTTTTTAAGATCAGTGCGAAAGACACTAAAAATACTCTGTCGATTTTGGTCACACAAATAAGTGTTATACACATCATTGGAAACCATTAAGTGTATACTTTTATTTGTGCACACTCACAATAAAAACTGAACTGTGTGCTTCTTTAAATTAAAGAAAATTATCAGGGTGCTTTCTCAGTCTTCACTGTCTCCGCGAACGGTTTTTAGAAATGCGTCAATAAAATGAACCTAATAAAATGAAACTCAGTGAATACTCGGCACACAGACAGGAGAGATATATCTATAGAAAGCTTGATATCTCTACTTTTAAATAAATTAAGTCTTATCAAAAACAAATATTCTGTGCTAAAGTAATCCGTGTGAAACCAACGTGATGCCTCGTTTTTCCCTCAGAGCTAATTAATTTTTAATGCGATCACACCCACGAGCTGCTTTTGCTTTTGATATGATAAATAGCCACGTGCGAGGCGACGCATGTTAGCGCCCACATCATCGTAAACAAAGCTTGACAATTCATCATGTTCATCTCGGCTACTGTTCGTTTCTGGAAAAAGACGCGCTGAGAGGAATCACACAGAATTCACCTCAGATGAAGAACAACGTGACGCGCGGCTGATCCAGAGGAAGAGATCAGTCTGATGAGTGAGTAATGTTTGTTTAGTTAACGTGTTATTTTGACATAACCTTGAACACGTTTACTAGCACATTTACATTTTGAAAATGATATGTAGTTCACTGTATCTAAATTTCTTACGATGCGACAAAGTTTTCATGTATATATAATATAAAACAAAATACGATATAAAAGTAATATGAGTGTACACTGTAACGTGATGAAAGCTACGAGTCTAAGTATGTCTAGATCATGTTTATTATTAATACTCTGTTCCCAAATAGAGTTTTATAATGTGCTAAACCATAATTTGTTTCTCAGTTATAAAAGGTCCTTTTTACATAGTAAAAAGTATGCGTGAATCTGTGACTACAAGATCATTATATACAGATTCTTCTGATATTAACATGCTCAGAGATGTTTTTTGTTTTTGTTTTTTAGTGATCTGATACCTGATTTTGATTTTTACTGGAGTCCCTTCAAACAGTTTCCTTCTGAGTGCGCTGTACCAACATCCGACGTTATTTTTCACTGATTTTCTATGGTAAAATAAGCTATGTTTTTTTTTTTTTTAATCTTGAATCCATGGAAAGAAGCAGCAAACACTTAAATATCAGGTATGATTTACTAGTTTGACTTGCTGAACAGGAATGAGAGAAGGTCTGTTGACATCTCTGTGGTTAGGTCAGTGAGTACAATAATAATCTTTGACCTTCATGTATGTTTTGATTATATAGTGTTGTAAATAAAATACAAATGACCAAACCCCCTCATTATCTTACTTTCCTCTCATTCTTTGTTACCTGCCTGATAGTGACAGTCACAGTGATGGGCCATTAGGAGACGGCCTTTTGTCTCTCAGGTGTGAATCACTAAATATTCATGGCCGTTATCCCTCCCTCGCATACGGCTTACTATCACAAAACATGTCTTAGAAAATTTACATTAATATATTGTTTTCTGTGAAAGAGTAAGCACGATCATTTTCACATCATTTTGAAATAAATATTCTAGCCTACAAGAGTGATTACTCAAAAGCCTTGCTCAGGACTATTCAGTATGAGTTTTATGGCCTTATTTCAGCTACATTTATTTTCCTAAAACTTACTAACCACACATAATCTTTTTTTTCTAAAAAATGTAAATAAAAACATGTACATCCATCTTGCTCACATATTATTGTAGCACTGTTTGTGCTGAATACAAAACATATATATGTTGCCCAGTAGTATGTTATAATTAGCTGAAATAAGCACAAATGTCAGGGCATGTCAAAACATCTGAAGTGCCCCAAAATCACCTCAGACCCCAGAGGGTTAACAGCTATGACAAACTAAAAAAAAGTAGGTAATGTCTACACAGCAAAAAGCCCAGTGTTAAATTAACTCTCCCGGGAGTTTATTTGAGTCCATACTCAAGAGTATTAAAATGAACACTGAAGCAGTGTTAAAGTTAATGAGGTAATTAAGTGATTCATTCAGTGATGATTGACCATTATTGAAGACACCTGATGTTAATAAGCAGAATCACCAAAAGGAGAAAATCATTTTTTTTATGTAACCATTATAGTGGTCAGTGTTAGCATTAGTTGGGCTCTTGACACTTAGACTTTTAGTAATAGCTTTTGTTTAGCTGCTGGAACTGAGTTAAAACAGCCAGACAAGCCAAACAACAAAAATCATCTGGTGGTGATAATACTGTTTTAAAATAAACATAATTTGAGCCACTGAGTCTAGTCTTTGAGTCACATTTTGTTTATTGATTACAATTGCCTTGTGGTTTAAAAGCCTGTTTTTTTTTTTTTTTTTTTTTTAATTTTGAATGGTTTTCTTACATTCCCCTGATCAAAAAACTGTCAAAAGTTATTCTTCCAGGCACACACAGACATCAGGAATCAGCATATGAATCTCAACAATGGTGACAAACAGAACATTCAGAAACAGATCAACTCTAAACATCACAGAAAAAGTGACTAAAAAGTCACATAAAAACTGTAAAAATAAAAGAAAATAGATTTCAAAGAAAAAATTACAAAGACAGTTCAGCTCATAATTTGTTCAAGCCGCAATGCAGGATGGGAGTCATGGATGAGTTTTGATTGGCTACAACATGATTTTTTGATGGTCACCGTTGTTGTGCTTCTCATGCTGATGTTTGATGTCTGTGTCTAAACTTTTTTATTTATTTATTTTTTTTTCCTTTTTTGGTCAAAATAAGTTTTAATGACATTATACCAACATAATCAATAAAGAAAACCTAACTCACTTATTCAGGTCACTACATAATGATTACATCAAAGCATATTTAATACCATATAATAACCGTTTTCTTCGGTTTGTCTGGGTGTTATAACTCAACTACAACATCCAAACAAAGTCTAATAATAAAATGTTATGGGTAAAGAGCCCAACTAATGCTAACACTGACCACTATAATGGTGACTTGCAAAATTTGATTTTCTCCTTTTGGTGATTCTGCTTATTAACATCAGGTGTCTTCAATAATGGTCAATCATCACTCAATGAATCACTTAATTACCTCATTAACTTTAACACTGATTTAGTGTTCATTTTAACACTCTTGAGTATGGGCTCAAATAAGCTCCCAGGAGAGTTCATTTAACACTGGGCTTTTTGCTGTGTAGACTTTGCTTTTTTTAGTTAGTCATAGCTGTTAAATTTAGGTATTCTTTACTCAAATATATAGGATCTACCCAAACAAACTGAGTGCAAATTGTTACCTAATGTTACCTAATTGTATTGAGTAGATTCTATAGGTTGTTTTTTACAGTGTTGTTTTCACTATTTAAAAAAAAAAAAAACTAACTTCCTGATGCTTTAGTAATCTCAGACCTCATTTATAAATCCAAGCCCTCCACATCTCAGCTGGACCCTCTACCTATAGCCCTGGTCAAATCCTGCCTCTCTTCTCTGCTCCCCCTCATAACTTCCACCATTCACTCTTCTCTTACCACTGGAATTGTACATACAACTTAAATCCTTTAGATCCCAGCCCTCCCCTGTTACTACTGGTGTCCTCCAGGGTTCTGTCCTGGGGCCCCTTTTCATCATCTACCTCCTTGCCCTTGGTAATATTTTTCGTAAATATAACATCCATTTTCACTCTTCACTTCCACCCTTCTCCCTCACCAGCTGCCTAAATGAAATAAAGTCTTGGTTCACCTTCAACTTCCTTAAGTTGTATACTGACAAAACAGAATTTCTCCTCGTTGGCACTAAATCCTCACTATCGAAAGTCTACAGCTTTACCCTCACAACTGACAGCTCCTAAGAGTCTGGCTGTCATCCTTGATAGCTCATTATCATTTCAATCTCACATCAATAATATTACTCAATCTGCTTATTTCCATCGATGCAACACTAATCGTCTTCATCCCTCCCTCTCCGCCCACTTCACTTCTATTCTTGTTCACAGTTTCCTCCCGTATTGACTACTGTAATTTTCTCCCCTTTGGTCTCCATCAGAAATCCCTCCATACGCTCCAACTGGTCCAAAATTAAGCTGCCCGCATCATCATCAAGACCCCCTCTTTTCATCACATCACTTCTGTTCTATAGCAACTCCATTGGTTTCCAATAAAATCAAATTTAAAACCTTTCTGTACACTATCAAGGCTATTCATAATCTTGTTCGTCCTTATCTGTCTGATCTACTTCACATTGCCACTTCCTCCCATTCCTCTTCCATTCACCTTACTGTACCCTCTGCTCGACTCAGCACTATGGGGAGTAGAGCTTTCAGTTGCTCTGCTCCCGTACCTTGGAATTCTCTCCCACCGGACATCCGTAATATTGTTTTTCTCTCTATTTTCAAGTCCAGACTTAAAACCAATTTATTCACCAAAGACTACTCTCTGTGATCTCATTGTTTTTTTTTTTTTGTACATGTTTTATTTTCTTTGTGTTGCTTTTGGTTTTGTTTGTATTCATTGTTTTATTGTGCTTGCATTGCACAATTGCATTGTATTTTTTTACTCTGTGGAGTGTCTTTTAGTATTATGAAAGGCCCTTATAAATATTATTTATTATTGTTATTACAATGGGGGGGTGGGGGGGCATTTAATGGTTTCTTAAATAGATTGCCTGGGGAAGAAACTGTTCTTGTGCCTGGCTGTCCTAGTATTTGGGGCCAGATGGCAGCCAAATGGCAAAAGTTCAAAAAGGGGATGATTTGGATGTGAGGGATCCAGAGTGGTTTTCTAAGCCTTTTTCCTTACTCGGGGTGTACACAGTTCTTGAAGGGTGGGCGGGGGAGTGCCAATAATCCTCTTGGCAATCCGAAATGTTTGTAGCTGAGCCAAACCAGACAGATATTGATGTCCACAGAACAGACTCGATGATGCCTGAGTAAAACTGTTTCAGCGGCTCCTGTGGCAGTTTAAACTTCAGCCATTTTCAGAAAGATTTACTACTATGAAGTGTTTTTGTGCTTGCTTTTGGGCATTTAAGTCATATGCAACATATATCTGTTTCAAAGCAGTTGGCAATTCACTCGTTGATTTGCTTAATTCTTTCCCCGACAAACACTGATTTTTCTGGGTTTTATAAGACAACACTTCCCTGCCAAATATTGAAATTTTAGAGTTTCTGCATTCATGCTATCATATACTCAGGGGTGCTATTACACATCCCCTGCATGAGTCTAGAAAGTGACGATCAAAAACACAAATGAGGAAGATGCAGAAACAAGTGATGTATGCATATGCATATGAAAATTAATGCAATCATCAACAATAAACAGCATATACATGAAAAGAGCCTAATGTTACAGAGTGAAATGCCAATCCAAGAAGTTGTAAAGACCTGTGAAGCTTTAGGAGTGCTAATCTACTGCGTCTTATCTTTGATAATGATACTGAATATGATCCAGATGTAGTATTTGATAAAAAATGCGATTTTTTCAGCTTTTTGCTCAAAATGTTTTTTTTTTTGTTTTTTTTTAACGAAACCTAACTATATTCAAGTGTTGTTAAAGGTGCAGTGTGTAATTTTTAGCGGCATCTAGCGGTGAGGATTCGAATTTCAACCAACGGCTAAGTCCCCTGCTCACCCCGCCCTTTCGAAACGCATACAGAAGCTACGGAAGCTGACACAGGACAAAAATGTCGTTGTCTGTTACACCTGACAGTAGCCAATCAAGCGATGAGGTTTCTGTACAAATTTAAGTCAAAGAATGATATTTACTTAATTATTCAGTAAACCAATATGTTATTGTGAATATTATTGTTACTCATTGATCATTGTCTCAGGTTTATTCGCTGACTTTAGTTAGATTTTTTGTATGACAGTAGGGTTGGGCGACGTCTACCAAATTGGCATGGGACGAAGTCTACAGTGAAACATCATGATGAAAAGTGAAAGTGAAATGCGATCGTGCATACGAAATCAGTTTCAATGCCATGCACATTACTAGCGGCCCCCTGATGCCCGCAGTTTATATACAGTGTAATTACTTAACAATATTACTGCAAGAGAAAGTAATGAAATATATATATATATATATATTCCATCTAATGTTTATTGCCTTTAAAACACAATTTTCTTTCCGAACACAGCATTGGGATGCGGTGGCTTGCGGGGGGGGAAAGGGAGGAGGGGGTGCGATGGGATCACGATGCCGGCTCAACATCGTTATGTCTGTCAGCTCAACCAGTGGTACCCACTTCTTTATCAGGCGGCTTTGAGTATAACCACTTCTAAATCGCCTCTGATGCGCATCATACAGTTGCGTCATGCATTAGCCAAAATTATGATAGTCTACCACATCCAGTCACATGTGAATAAATGTAAATATTCGCTAAATAAAGCCCCAATAAAGCCAGTGACAATACAGTCAAGACCGTGTAATTTGAATCAGCACATAATAACGAAAACAATACCTTACAAATAAAAAGAAGCAGAAATTAAGAGTAGTGAAGCAGCTAGCCGTTCAAACCGTTTAACCTGACTGACAGAGATAGCGTTAGCAGCAGACATTTTCTCCCCGTTTACAAAGTCAGGGACAACCAGAAACGAAACGCGCTCTGTAGAAGTTTGTCCGTTTAGGGCTACTATAGAAACATGGCGGCACTAAATGGCGACTTCCATGTAAGGGGACCCGCAGTGTATGTAGATATAAATTGCTCGTTCTAAGGTTATAAAACCATAACGGCTTATTGTGTAAGGTCTTTACACACCTCTGAAAACATAGTTTTATATGTTATATTGCATTTCTGCAATATAACATATTAATATAACATAATAAATTCTCCTAAATTTTACACACTGCACCTTTAAGAATAGAATGAAACAATTTTTCTGGTTGTTTGTTTAAAAGTAGAGGGTCTGTTCTTTATTTTGATGTATTGCATGTTCAGATATTCACACAACAAAATATTTAGTGAAAATCTTCTTCAAAAATGCTGGTGGATGCCAAGTTAAAAAAATCTGGTTTGGAAATTCTTTTGACAGACATGTTTATAGTGCATTATATTCAACATGTTTATTACTAGTGCAGCAAAAACATGCAGACAAAACTGAAGTCCTGCTGGTTGGCCCTAAATCACAGAGCTCCCCCCAGCATGACATTTTCAGTGATATAGATGATGTCCAGATTAGACTTTCAAACAACTGTGCTAAATTTGGGAGTATTGTTCGACCCTATATTATGTTTTGATTCACACATTGGTCAGATGCTTTTACAAATGCGTAATATTGTTTGTATACATCCTTCACTTAATTTTGTGAGATGCTGAAACTGTCATCAATGCTTTTACAGCCTCCAGATTGGATTACTGTAACTCTTTTCATAGCGACTTACCTGCCAAAGTTATTAATCACCCCCAAATGGTACAAAACTCTGCTGCTCAAGCCCTTACATATAACAAAAAAATCTGCACTTATCACTCCTATCCTTCACCCAATTCACTGACTTCTTGTGGCCAAACGTATTCAGTTTGAACTCTTAGTTTTAGTTTATAAGGCCTGTCACAGCCTTGCACCTCAATACCTAGCTGAGTTAGTGCAACCTGCACAGACTCTCAGATCTAGCAATGATAACTTGCTTGTTGTGCTCAAGTATAAACTCTCTACGATGGGTGGTAGGGCTTTGTGTATTATAAGCCCTAAGCTATGGAATAAGCTGCCCTGTAATATGCATGCTGCCTTCTCTCTCCAGACCTTTAAGTTTCAACTTAAAACTCATCTATTCACTTTGTTCTGTAAATAACTCATTTACCTTGCTGCTCCTGTTTCCAAACATGTTTGTATGTTACATGACTACCTTCTTAATTGATGTTCATCATCTGATTGCAACCCTTCTTGTAAATCTGGGCACCTGAATGTCCACATTTGTTATTAGTTACAATGCATTAGTTATTAGTCATTTATGAACACTTTTATAACCCTTCTTAAAAGGCACCTTAATGTAAAATGTCACAGGTAATTTTCCAGAGACCTTAAATCAGAGATTAAACATCAGATTGGACTGTTTGGACTAAATCTTACAAATATAGATAATCAGATCAAATAATGAATTTAAAAACATAGTGTAGTCATTGATCAAAAGTGCTGAGATTAAATTTAAAGTGGAAACATTTTACTGCTGCAGAATCTCTGAGTTTTGCTGATCAGTTTCTGTCCTGAAAATAAAGACAAACTTGAAAGAACAAATTACAGTTTTGATTTAACATGTTGCTTTATCTTGATTATTTTGTTTTCAGAATCATAACTGAAATCATAATTTGGTGTGTTTGTTGACTGACTGAATGAAAGTCTATGTGTGTTTTATAGTGTGAATCATGGAGGAGAATCCAGGATTACAGCAGGACTGAAGAAATGTACGTCTACAAACACACACACACATGCACACACAAACACACACGCACATCCGTAGTGATTGTTGTTGTGTTATAAATGTCTCTGTTCTTGTGTTTAGATACCATTTTTCTCACACTGGATCGACAGCAAACACAGCACTCATTTTCACTGACGAGAGCAGAAGGATAACACGTGTGACAGAGAAACAGTCGTATCCTGATCATCCAGACAGATTTGATTATTGGGAGCAGGTGTTGTGTAGAGAGAGTGTGTGTGGACGCTGTTACTGGGAGATTGAGTGGAGTGGAGGTGATAGTGTGTGTATATCAGTGTCATATAAGAGCATCAGCAGGAAGGGAGGTAATGAGTGTGTGTTTGGATCTAATGATCAGTCCTGGAGTTTGATCTGCTCTCGCTCCAATTACTCATTCAGACACAACAACACACAGACTCGTCTCCCTGTAAAGCCCATCAGCAGTAGAATAGGAGTGAATGATGATGATGATGATGATGATAATGATGATGACGACAATGATGATGACTACAACGAAGATGATGATGAAGATGATGACGACGATATCTTTAGAATAGGAGTGTATGTGGATGTGAGTGCAGGAACTCTGTCCTTCTACAGCGTCTCTGACACAATGAGCCTCATCCACACAGTCAAGACCACATTCACTCAGCCGCTCTATCCTGGGTTTAGGGTTGGCTCTGGGTCATCAGTGAAACTGTGTTGATGAATCAGAACAGACTGACGAGAGATTCTAAATGCTTTTCTTCTGGATGATTAATCAGTAACAGTAAGATGTTATAGTGTCTCTTCATGACATTAATACTGTCAGTCAATTAATACTGAGTCAGAATAAATGTTTGTCATAAATCCTCATCTACACCAGGGGCAACCTTTTGGGCATGAAGTGCCATTTTACATTTTTCTGGTTAACCACTGCGCCAATAAGTCCCACCGCAACCAACCTCGCCTCACCACACCACGTCTCCACCGTTTTTTAAAATGCATGCTGTATTTATGTAATACATAAATGTTTAGATTAAAAAAAACTGTACTTGATTAATATACAAGTGCAGAATCTCAAATATTTCTGAAGCATTTTTTTCGCAAATAGTTTCTTCCAAAATCCTGAAGGTTTTAGACTTAATAACAGAGTTACACTGTGACCCTACTGAACACCAAATGTGTGAAAAGGTCAATTTTGCATTAAAACCGTTCAGTTTAATCACCGTTCTATATTAATGCGCTGCTTTATTTGATGCACAGACACACAAACATCACTCACACAGAGATCATGTGGTGCACACAAAGAAACATTCAGGAGCACAGAAACTTGTCAACGCTCTGCAAATTTTATTAATAAAACAGCTTCAATACTGAATTGCTACATTACACAGCAAAATCCCCAGCAATAATTGAACACTCTGAGTGTGGACTCATATAAACACTGAAGCAGTAACACCTGATGTTAACAAGCAGAATCACCAAAGGAGAAAAATCAAAAAAATATTCTCACCATTATAGTGGTCAGTGTTTGACTTGGATAAATATTTGACATTGTTGTTTAGCTGCTGTAACTGAGTTATAACAGCCAGACAAACCAAGAGCAAAAGTCATCAGGTGGTGATGGTTGTTTTAACATATTCATCAATTGACCTGAATCATTGAGCACACAGACATCAGGAATCAGCATATTAATCTCAACAACAGCAACAAACAATTACTAAAAAGTCACATAAAAAGAGCAAAAATAATAATAATAATGAATAATACACAGACAGTTCAGCTGCAATGCATGATGGGAGCCATGCTTTTTTCATGGTCATCGTTGTTGTGATTCTCATGTTGTTTCCTGATGTCTTTGTTTCTAACTTAAAGTTGTTTTTTTAATCATCTGTCTGATTTTGCCAGATCTTATATTGTTCAGTGTTGATGTAATCAATAAAGATCTAACTCAATTAGTCAGGTGACTATATGATATGTTCAATACAGTCAGCGTCATACGATCATCTTTCCTCTGATTTTTCTGGCTGTTATTACTCAGTTATAGCAGCCAAACAAAATCTAATGTTAAAAATGTAAGGGGCAAGATCCCAACTAAGGCAAACACTGACCACAATAATGTTTACTTTAAAATTGTGATTTTCTCCTTTGGTGATTCTGCATGTCAACATCAGGTGTCTTCAATAACAGTCAATCATCACTTAATTAATCACCCAATTATCTCATTAACTTTAACTCTGCTTCAGTATTACTTTAAATGAATCCACACTCAGAGTGTTAAATTAATACTGGGGATTTTGATGTGTATATTTCTCATTATCGAGGGGGTAAAATCACAGCTTTTGAAGTAACGAAACAGCGTCATTGTTAAGAGAGAAACAAACATTAACACGCAACTTTAATCCCTCTCCCCCTTTCTTTTTTCTCTTTTCATCTTCTTCCGGTTTGGGTGAACACTGGCGTGTTTGGCTGCCGCTGCTCTCAGGTATTTTAATGTTATTTTAATTTTATTTGACTTCCTATTTTACGTTGTACTGCCTTTAGGGAGAGGAGATCTCACCCGATCTCATTTGATATTTGTGGAGCACTATTCCATTGCCCGCCCTGTTACAGTGCGCGGACAGAGCACTGGTGTGCTGGAGTTTTACTGTTTGTTCTTTATAGTGGGATCTGTTTTTCGATTCCAGTGTGAACTGCTTTCCAAGCATGGTGCTTAAATACTCTTCTTTTGATCTACAGAGACTAAATTGGAGTTGCAACAATTTTTAGAAACTGTTAGAAACTGTGCCTACTGATACTTTCTCCAGTTTGAAGTGTAAAGGGGCCTGTACTATGTGCTTTGGTTTAAAGACCAACTAAATGGAATTTTTTTCGTCAATTTTCTGAGTTTCTGTCTGATATGACAACTCGGGCCGATAGATTATTAATCATTGGGGATTTTAATATTCGTTTTTGTTGTCCTTCGAAACCATTGGTCAAAGATTTTGTGACTCTTTTAGAGTCAATGTGTATGCGGCCCAACTCATAATTTGGGCCATACACTTGACTTGGTTTTATCCTGTGGCCTTTTGATCTCATGGAGGTTACTGAGGCATGTGTGTCTGATGATTATCCAGTTTTGTTTGAATCTGAATGTTTTTCTCCATCACCTACTTTCGCTCAGCATTCACATTTGACTAGAGTTATTAATTCTATTCTGCAAATTTGTTTTCTAAACATTATCCGAAAGTTTGAATGAAGAATTTTACAAAGCTTGTTCTACATCTTTGGACACTGTTGCTCCGCTTAAGCATAAAAGGTTAAAGGGTGTTGACCAGCCATGGTTAAATGAAACCACCCACACTCTTAGGTAAGAGTGACGGAAAGCAGAGCGAAAGTGCTAAAAAGATAAGCTACATGTTTCTTTTGATATCTTAAAGTTGAGTCTGTCTGATTACCAAATAGCAGTAAAACATGCAAAATCTAGTTATTTTTCTCAGTTAATTGCTGATAATGTGAATAGACTAGAATAGGCTTTGTTTGATATGACTGATTCCCTTTTAAACCCATTTATGAATTTATTATTTGAGGTTTCCTTGGAGCTTTGTGAGGGTTTTAATATTATTTTACTCAAAAAAAAAAAATCAGTGTGTGTGTGAGTGAGACAGTATATACTTTGGCTTATGAATGACATTTTGTATTGCAAGTGTTTGTTGCACATATTGATGAATTGATGACAGCGGTAGGGGCTCAAACTTAATAGAGTAACTAGTTACATGTAATGGAATTACATAATGTAATAAAACAATTGTAACTAATCGGTTACAGTTACTTAGAAACAATGTATAGTTAAATTACGGTTACTAAATTTTATTCATTTCTTTAACAAATTGCATTGATTGCTCTAAAATATTAGACAAAATGTTTCAGAAGTTTAGGACATAAAATAGGACACGTTTATTCAATAACTGATTTATTTCCATTAAGGATTTTGTAAGTCTGAAAGTAGTTAGTGTTGAGTGCTACTGTTAAACCTGCCTGCTTTAAAAGTTTCAAAAAGACGAAGACTCAAAAACGTTAAAGATTTAGAAACGTAATCAAATGTAAATAGTTACATTACTTTTAAAGCAACTGAAATAGTTACACTACTCATTACATTTTAAATAGGATAACTTGTAATCTATAACCTAATAATATACAGGAATTGTAAAATAAAAAGGGCAACGTCCGCTTCTTGACCGCAACCTGACCACAGCCTGAACTGCACAAAACGATTCCACTGTTAGAGAAAGCGGCAGCCACGTGACCGACGATTCTACCGCTTGCCTCGTCCCGTGTTTGCGCGTCCATGTTGCCTAGTGACGAACGTGACTGTAGCGGGAACACGTAATTTACCCGAAAACAAAAAATTCTAATTTCTGATATTTGCTGGTAGGTGGCATTTAACTGTCAAGACAGCTATGAACTCCCCCTGCAAGCCTGCACCTCGTCTATTAACATTATATAGCGAGACAAGTTGTCCCTTACTTCTCAGCATGAGAAATAAAAGGTGTGGCGTGAGAGCGTGTGAACTGGTTGAATTGCGTTTGTCTCACGGTGAATGCGTGACACTTGTGTCTACTATGAAGTGTTCTGGTTTTAAGTTACATATTATTCCTTAATGTCTTTTTAAGGATGTTTTTTTCCCTTTTTGTCCCATTGTAACAGCTATAATGAACAGCTCTTTAGCCAAAGGTGTTGTTCCAGCCAGTTTTAAACATGCAGTTGTGCAACCTCTGCTGAAAAAACCTTAGCATGACCCAGAAATGTGCTGTAACCTCCGGCCCGTTTCTAAGTTGCCTTTTATCAGCAAGCTTTTGGAGTAAGTAGTCTTTTTACAACTGTCAGTACAAATCAAAAGGTGATTGATATCATGTGAGATCTGCTCCTTCTCTGGACATTTTTAAGTTTAGACTTAAATCTCGTTTCCACCGAGTGGTACAGTTCAGTACGGTACAGTTTGGTGTGCAATTATGTCTTCAATTATGTTTCCATTGTCAAAAGTTGTGAATGGATACTTACTACTTTTTTGGTACCCTTCAGTTGGGGTTCCTAGCACACCAAAGGGTACCAAAAGGGTGCAGCTAAAATCACTGCAGAATGTTGGTTGGTTGACTAGAATAGTCACTTGTGCATGCTATTTTGGTAAAGGACTGACACTGCTGTATAAAAATGAATCTAGAATTGTGTCTGTGTATGTTTGTAGATTAGCCGTTTCTCTTGCTAGACACTGTACAAGTGAAGCAGTTCCAGATCTGCACATAAGAAACTTCACACTGGAGACAGCAGGGACTGTTTCACATCACGTCTCTTTATTGGTCCTGGAACACACAGGACACTTAATCAGAAAATCACATTCACCACGGTATCCTCTTCCCACATTGCACAAAAGATAAAACTTGGAGATGAGGAGAAACTTTTTGCGTCTTGCCTCACCAGCGTCCAATAGCGGTCTGAGGCTGACAATTTTATGTTAACATTTTGTATTACATTACAACACAAGAAATAAAGAAATTGAAATAAAATTACTGGTTGTATGTTGTTCTTTTTTTCTTTATCATGCATGAATTGGCCCCCTGACTGAGCCTGGTTTCTTCCAAGGTTTTTTTTTTTCTGTCACCGTTGGAGTTTTGGTTTCTTGCCGCTGTCCTCTCTGGCTGGCTTAGTTGGGTACACTTAGTATATGACATCATTGGAAATTATTTACACTGAACTGACCTGGATGATGACATCACTGAATTCAATGATGAACTGCCTTTAACTGAAAATTGTGTGTTTACTGTTGTCTTTTTGCATTATTGACACACTATTTCCTATTTAATACTGTAAAGCTGCTTTGACACAATCTGTATTATTAAAAATGCTATATAACTAAAGGTGACTTGACTATTTTATCTACTGATAATATGATATCTCGGCGGCCAGTGTTCGGAACTCGATGGAATAGTCCGAGACAGTGCGATTCCCCTGTCGTAGATCTGGCAACACACTGGCCGCCTCGCGACCCATGACGGCACGGTCGAAAACCCGTCTCATCTCCTCTGAGAGAAGTTTAAACGAGGCACAGCATGGATGTTGGTTCTCCCACACCGCCGTCCCCCATTGAGCAGCACGCCCGGAAAACACGAGAGCCACTTTAGATTGTTCCGAAGCGAAGGTGATAGGCTGTAATGAAAAGTACATGGAACATTTAGTTAGGAAGGCTCTGCAAAGGTTCGGCTCACCAGCGTAAACCTCAGGAGTAGGTTGTCGAGGCTCGTGATGAACATTGTGGCTGTCAGGAATGGGAGGGGGAGGCGGTGATGGGGAGGGCAAAGTGGGAGATCTCAGCTGTTGTAGTTGGTTGGTGAGCTCGGACACCTGCACCACCAAAGCTTGCACGGCTCGACCAGTTGCCAGCATCTGCTCGTCCTGTCGATCCATGCGGGCGTTGTTGGCTGACAAAATGTCCTGTAGCGTTGGTGCATTCGCTGAATCCATGTGGGTCAGATCGTTCTGTCAGGAAGGAAACACTGGATTCAAGAGCGAATGTAAATAAGAACAGTCTTTATTGTGGCAGATAGTAAATGATCACAAGTAGGGTCAGATGAGCTGGTCGAACAGCAGATGGTGTAGCCGCTAGCGCAGGAACCAGTGGACAACCGAGTGAAAACCGCCAGGCAACGGGGAATACGAGGAACCATGAAACTGTAATCCAACAAAGGCAAACACTGGAAGGAACACAGGAAACAGCCAGGCGAACGACACAACCAAACGATCTGACAACAAAGGACAAACAGAGCCGATCTTAAATAGCAAAGTTAACAAGCTGCAGCTGAAACAGATCAGCTCATCAACGAACGTCAGCCACACCCATACACACAGCACGTGTCACACGCACAAACAACACGCAAGAGTGAGTATGTGAACCTATGAACCGTGACACTGACTTCCTCCCACTTGACCCACAGACCACTCTGCAACAACCAGCCTACACCTATTTTCTGAGGTGAGTCACTTTTTTACTTTTCTACAAACTGTTTAAAAGTTATGACTTCACCAATACAAAAATTTTTCCAATAAAATCAAAGTGATAGGGCCTTATATGATAATGACGAGACAGGCTGACAACAGAGATTGTGATATAATAAAACATTCTGATGGGATTTGGTCTGAGAAGAGTTTTTCTGACAGGAAAATTAATTTTTCTGAGGTATTTTTTTTAACTCAAATCAAGACATAGTAATGCTTTTTACAATGTTAGGAAGAACTTACATTATAATAAAATATATTCTGAAAGGATTTGGCGTGAGAGGAGGGTTTCTGACAAGAAAATGCATTTTTGAGGATTTTTTTCTCAAATTAATGTAACTTAATGTACCTTAATTTCTTCATGACCATTTAAAAATGAATTTAACTGAATTAAAGGGAAAAAAACACTTTAGAAAAGGACAGAAACACTTGGTGTAATAACTAACGTTACAGTATAATAAAGTCTTTTCTGACAGGATTTGATTTGGGAGGAGCGTTTCTGAAAGGAACTTTGCTGTGTATCAGAAAACAGTGCATTAAATTAGACAAATAATAGTATCATGTGTATTTTTGCTTGCTCTCAATATGTCTGCATACCTTACAGCTGCCCTCCACCAATGACAAGCTAATTTATCATTGCACAACTCCTAAGTGACAGAGGGGGGACACATAAAAAACAGTATATTAGCACATACAGTGTCAGTGTGCTCCCTGAAAAACAAAAAAACATGATACCCAACACATTTGTGTACATTTTAATGTTGCATAGCAGTACTACTTTAAAATTCAGTTTTTTTCTGTTTCTTTTGCCCCATTTTCAGTATGACTTCCCTAATGTAACATCATATCCCTCTTTTTTCAACAGATGTTCAGTCTAGCACTGTTACAACAACTGTAGACTGAGGTAGGTGTCTTTATTGAAATAATTATACATTACAGTACTGCAAGTTATGGCAGCATTACATTAAAATTATATGTACTTTATTCTTTGTTTCATAAAGTTTAGATTATTCTCAAAAAATTTTCTTCATCTCAATTATTTATTTTCCCCTTTTTATAGGGAAAATCCACACAAAAGTGAAATTTCTTTTATGCCTCTTATGTTGTTCCTTCTTATGATTATGCAGAACACACAAGATATTTGAAATATGACAATATAATTAAAGAATTTAAATTTTGGGGTGAACTATCCCTTTAATCATACATGTTTATTTTTCTTGATTCACCATAATCTTAATCTTTTTCATGTTTGCTTCATTACTATCTTCAGGTAAAAAAAGTAACTTCTTTCATGTTTTTCCTCATCAGAATGTCATCTCCATATAGCCGCCCCAGTCCCATCAGGGTCAACTGTGTACTGAACCGTTAAAACACAAAAACCCTAAACTTTAAGTTTGTAAATGGTGAAATTAGGCCTGGCACTCGAGAGATCACATACCTTAGTGCACTGTCAACTGGTGGTCAGGTGTACGTCACACAGTCCTTTTCGGACAGGGCAGCCTTCGAAGAGGGTGTGACATACTACATAAAAAACTACAACGTGTCCTCAAGGTATGGGCAGGAACGTTTATTCATAGGGCCAAATACGATGACCTACAAAACCGCTCCCCTCACACTGACCTTTGATGCTGAGAAAATGGCCAAAGATGCCCTGATTCCACCATCTGTCTCAGTGACTGGGGATGAGCAGGACCTCTTTTCAAGAGGGGGCTACTCAACTCTGGAAGGAACAGTGGAACATGTGAGTGATTTAAACTGAATTATCAAACACTGTCCAAAACGTTACTGTCCAAAATTATTAATTCATATTTAACAACTGATATTTTAAATTAAAATACCTTTATAGATGCAGGTTCCAAGGATGACGACTGTGAGGGACACAGAAGTCCCCATCTTGGGTGTGTGGATCAAAAGCGGCTCCAGAATCCTCAAGGTGTCCTTGTGGTGGGACCAGGCTCTGACCGAGCTCCAAATAAATGACAAAATTAACATCTGTCATCTCCGAGCAAATGCCACGGACTCCAAGTTCAATTCAGCCATCCACACAACTGTGGGGGTATGCAACATACACATTAGAGCAGGGCAAATCTGGTCCTCTGTCCTGAAACATAATCAAATATGCCTGTCTGTAAGTTACAAGAAATCCAGAAGACTTTGGCAAGATTTTTCTGTTGTGTACATTTTGAATACATAAATTATAATATATAAATATATAATTAACATAAATTCATAATAATAAGTAACAAATAAATATTAAATTAATTAATTAAAAATAGGTAAAAAAAAACATTGTAATAAATACAATTCATTAAAAACAAGTTAATTACAAATAAAATTAATTAAAATTAAGTTCATTTAAAAACAAAATAGAATTAATTTAAAAAAGTTAATTTTCAATTAATTTGAGGACACATAATGAACAAGTTCATAAATAATAAATATATTAATAAATTAATTCAAATATATTAATAAATTAATTCAAACATTATTATATAAATACATTAATTCATTAAAAACAAGTTCGTTATATATAAAAAGTCATTATAATAAGCTATTTAAAAACACAATAAAAATTATTTAAATAATTTCGGTAGGTGTCCAATGTACTGTCGAAAAACAAACACAAGACAAATAAGCTTTGTTAGTTTTATGATGATCACATTAATCAAGTTAACAGTATGATGTACGATTAATTTTCCTACAATTTTTGAGTTTCATACTCAAAATGCCAATACACAATGTCCACAATGTTGTTTCACTATACATTTCATTGACATCCACTGATTTTCATATCAGGTTAACGATAAACCAGGGGTGTCCAAACTTGGTCCTGAAGGGAAGGTGTCATGCACAGTTCAGCTCCAACCCATAATTAAACAGCTGAGTTTCAAGAAATCCACAGGACTTTGGCAGGATTTTTCAGTTGTGTTTGATTGTTATTTTTGTTGCATATAAAAATTGTTACTCCTAAATTATCGTGTGGTAACTATTTCATAAAATCAATAACATGCCCAAGGCTGCATTGTGTCTAGCACCAACTTTCAGCCATGACAATATTTGCAATGTAGCACAGCCCTTCATAGATTAATGTGTAAACATAACTATTATAACAATATGAAGCAAAATCATTAAATATTCATTATCACTCAATTTCCAAGGTTTTGGAGCAAGGACCAGTGGTGGAGGACATCATAGTCATTGACTTGTCCGAAGCAAATGGTGAGGTGTCCTCACACGAGTACACAACATGTCCTGAGCTGCTTGAAGGGAGTCCAGAACAGCTCCTGTGGCAGCTTCTGTTTATCTGGAAGTTGTAAAAAATAATGTAAAAAATGTAAAAAAAATAAATAAATTATGTTGGTAAAATGTAAGTTCTCAGTTGTGTGAAATAGTTTTTTTTTTCTGTTATTGTTTGCTGTTCCATTTTGTTATATACATGTTATATATTCTTTATGTGTAGTTTATTTATTAAAATAACGATAATATTGATTTTATTATTTTTTATTAAATATTGCCTTTATCTGCAATTTCTCCTGTTATTCAGTTTAAATTGGTTATTTCTTCAGTTTCATAAAGTGAATTTCACACACACAGACACACCTACCTTAAGACCTTACCTCTGTTCCTCATGATTTTCTTTTGTAATTTGATAATTTGTTATTTTGTTACTGATTATTTAATAGTAATAAAGTATATATATACACTATTACAAAACTGTTGAAAGTGTGTTTGTGTGCAGTGGGCTAGTTGGCTAATTGGTAATTTATGTCCAGGGCTCCAGACTAACATTTGAGAGCAGTGGCACCAGCGCCACTAAATTCTACAGATGGTGGCACCAGGAGCAGATTTGGTAGCGCTGGGGAGGTGGTGTGTGAGATTATTAAAAATATATTTTACTTTAATCATAAAACCATATAATTACTATTGTTCTGCATTAATAAGTGCAGTTGGATATTAATTTCTTGTAGTTTACAGTAAAGCACTAAACGTGAGTACAAAAATACAAAATTTACTTATTAACAAAAGTAACATGCAAAATATAATTTTTATACAGAACATTTATATGTTCTACTCTTATTAAATGTACCATTATTCTTTCATAGTATAACTGACCAACAACTTCAGGGATTATGATTGCAAATTTAAGGAAAGTTTGTTTTTCTAGTCATTTATTGTAACTTTTCTTACACAAAAAAGATTATTTGATATTTTGTAGTAGTGATTTTATAATTTTAAAATATGAAGCAAAAAGTAGAAAATGAATTAATAATAAGCCAGTAAGTGCCCCTCTGCATCCATCTACTGGTTATAATTGTGATTTAATTCTTAATTTTACATCAGTGTAATAGTATAACCAAGTATATTTTCATCATCCCATTAAACTAACATTAAACTGGAGAGCTTTAAATTGCTGGAAATAGTTGTGTGAAAAGCTTGAAAGCCACTAAAAAGTGCTTGCATTTCTCTCTCAAAAGGTTGTACAAACATTGAAATGAATAACATACTAACATTGGACTATTTTTGCCACAACACCATGGAATAACGTGTCTTATGGTATGGGTGCTGGGAGCGGTCAAAATGGATGTAAAGACGCTGTCAGAACAGTGTTTTCTTTATGCTTTAGCTGACATTTTCATGATATGTTCATGAATATTACTGCATAAAATTTAATTTAACCCTTATAAGACCATAAAACGACATCAGAATAATTACTTATTGCTATTTTCCAACAGAATGTAAAAAATAGTAGTACAAATAAAGATTTTTTTTGAACATTGATTTTAATGATTCTGAATACATCACATACTATTTATATATATGTGTGCGTGTGAGTGTGTGTGTGTGTGTGTGTGTGAGTGCATGAGTGTCTTGATATTCTAGAGAGTCACCCCTTGATTCCTGTGCACTTTTTCTGGCACAGTGTCTGATTTGTAGTTGGTACTACCATAAGATTCTCAGAGTTTTTGTATTTTGCTGTATTTCTCATTCAATTTCTTATGTCAGTCATTTTTGACAGCATAGGAGACAATTGTAACTTTTTTTAAGCAACCTTTTAACATATCCAAATCATGTCTATGATTTTTTGTGTGTTTGTTCACATAGATAATGTAACAAAAGTCACCAAGTGTCATCTCATTCTGATGATTCTACGATTTTAAAAATTTCAAAATATAAATGTTTTTTGGTCAAAAAGGACCAAAGAGGGTTAAGTAGTTTCTTAAAATGTGTTATTGATCATGATTAGGTTTCACTCAGGCACCAAAGAAAAGTAAATAAAAAAAAAAAAAAAAAAGATCACATCATTGACTCCATAGCTACAGTGTTGAAAACTATGGAAACAACATTCAGAGAACAAGAAGCACCAGAGAGTATAAAGAAAAGTTGCACAAAGGGGCAAAGGAAGAGCAGAAGGGGGAAAGGGCAAGTATGATGGCTATGTGGAAGGAGTTGATGGTGTTTCAAGGGAACCTAATATAATCAACATAATCATCACAGCCAACACTTCTCTGCTCCAAGTCCTAGCAATAGCTACATGGCACCATACCACCCACCAGAACAAGATGCAGAGGCCTCACTCCATCCTCAATTCAAATCTTCATTCTTAGAAGATCTGCAAGACAAAACCAAAATAAAACAGCTACATTTTTTGAAAAATAAGGCTACATGTTTTGAATCACACGTCAATGTTCCTGGTGTTTCTGCAAACCAAAGTGTATTCTGTGTACTACAATAATTTCTGTAGCAGGGATATTCAATTAGTTTGTCATGGGGGTCAGTTCATGAAAAGCATCACAAATGAGGGGCCAGATATGGCTTGGAATACAAGTAATAACACAACAGCAATATAGGAGCTCATATATTATATTTACACACCCAAGTGCCATTTACGTTGATTGTCTCACTCTCTCTCTGTGACACACACACAGACACAATCCCCATACTGTTATGCCTAAAATGCCACTAAGTAGAATATGGAAAGAGAAAGGAAAGGACGTGAAGTGTGGCAAAGTATGGTGAGCCATCCTTGCTAAATAAAATGCATATTTTGTAAATTATGTGTGGCGAGCCACATGCAATACATTATATTAGACAAGCTGCGGGCCGTTTGAAATTCTTTGGACTTTGAACACCCCTGGCCATTTGGTAGATTTAGTAAATATAGTAAATGAATGTGCATTATGAACTTGCCAAGTTCATCAAATACTGTTTAAACCAAAGTTGTGCAGATTTCTTTAGAAATACTGTCACACCTTCCTCCTCGTGCTCTTCCTCTCTGTTCTCCATGCTGCTCCATTTTTTTCCCAAACACAGTAGTGGTAGTCTGAAGCCTTTTTTATTCTCTGAAATGACATTTTAGGGTTTTGCCAATTTAGTTTAAACTTGAAAGGTTAAACATGAGTGAGACCAGCTGGTAATTAGGTTGCGGCCTTAAAGAGGCCAGTCTTTTCCAGATGAGCAAAATATGCTGAACAATTTGTGCTTAGATTTTTGCAAAAATGTTATTTAAAAATTTCTATGGAGTGAAAAAAACGGGGCTGTGCTTTGTTTAGCTGGATGAGTTTTGAATTTTTAGACTTGTTGGCATAGTTACACTTTTGTGTTTACACAATGGAGAAAAACTGAAAACCCCATATCATTTTTATTTCACCTCTTTTTCAGTAAATCACAGACTCGTGTGGACAGCAGCATCCTGTTCAACTCAGCAAGCAACTGAGTTTACAGACAGCATTTTGAACATGATTGTCACAGACAGGTGTTCACAGACCATGCTGCAGGATGAGGGTTTTCAGGTGCACGCTTCCTTCATAAACCTGCCTTGTGAAAATTACGGAGAAAAAGAAAATTGGCATGAATGGGCATCAGTAAGATGTGCAGGTCACACCCTGAACTTGGTGTGCAAAGTGATCTAAAGAACTGCCAAGCAATTTTCAAGTGTGTGGCTGCTGCAAGATGCCTTGTTGAACATTTTAGAGTGAACGAGCTTGTATGCAGCAAGATAACGGATTAACAGCAGCAAATGAGCACACCATAACACATGCTGGTGCAAGATATCAGTACTCAATGGAACAGCACATATCACAAAGTTCAGCTTTTGAGACTGCACCAGCCATGTCATACCAGGCTCATGTGATAGAACAGATTACAAGATCTGTGTTTCAACCTAAATTTCCAAACAAAGTCCTAGCCACTGCTACCTTGGAACCCAGTTTAGAAAAAAGTTTTTGCCTGCTGACGACGTGTTGAAGGTCCAAAGCACAGTACAAACCATGGCACTGGCTGCCAAAAAGAAAGTAAGTGAACGTAAATGAAAACAGAGCCTCCACCACAGCACAAAACAACCCAGTAACACAAAGGAAGCATAGTTACTCTATGACATACTGGGAACATCATCAGACTCCAGCACCAGTGATGAAGAGAAGCAGCAGGTGACCCAAGCTGTGCAGAAGGAGGTCTTGATGTATTTCAGAGAAAAACAAAATCCCTCAAAAGATATGCCTTTTGCCTCCAGCTCACACAGATCTGACACAAGCTTACTGAAAACTTTATTCACTCCAAAGTATTTACAGTCTTTCTGTGAACAGAGTAGTGCCAGCTGTATTTGATCAACCATTGACCAGTTGTGTGGATAAAAACATTTCCAAGTGTGAAGTAGCCACCTAAAACTTTGTGCGTTTTGCTTGGCGGATCCAATCTTAAATAAGTCTTGAAAAAGCATAACCTTTATTGAGTCTGACACTAATATAGCATTAGATCTAATGATATGCCCATCAGTGAAATCACAGTGTGTGTTAACCTTAAAATGAAGACCACAACTTTAACTGATTGACCGATTCATAAAATAAGAAAATAAATATACGTTCTGATACCTGACACATTTCATTGTTAGTGTGATGAAGGCCCTAACTGTCCAATACACATACACAGCAAAAAGCCCAGAGTTAAATTAACTCTCCTGGGAGTTTATTTGACTCCACACTGAAGAGTTTCAAATTAACACTGAAGCAGAGTTAAAGTTAATGAGATAATTAGTGATTAATGAAGTGATGATTGATCATTATTGAAGACACCTGATGTTAATAAGCAGAATCACCAAAGGAGAAAAACACAATTTTTAAGCAACCATTATAGTGGTCAGTGTTTGCATTAGTTGGGCTCTTGACACTTACACTTTTAACATTAGATTTTGTTTGGCTGCTGTAACTGAGTTATAACAGACAGACAAACCAAGAGCAGAAGTCACCATGTGGTGATGGTTATGTTTTAACATAATCGTTATTTGATCTGAGTCATTGAACTCATTTAAAGTTTAATATCTGAATTATGTTTCCTTTAATGACTATGAATGTTTATATATATATTAGATTTCTTACAAGCTGTTGTGATCCAAAATCATCTAAAAAGTGTTTTGTTCAGGCGCACACAGACATCAAGAACCAGCGTATGAATCTCAACAACGGTGACAAACGGCATATTCAGATAAACAGATCAACTCGGAACATCACAAAACAAGCTACTAAAAAGTCACATAAAAACAGCATAAACAAAATAGTAAGAATAAAAGAAATTACAAAGACAATTCAGCTCATAATTTATTCATGCCGCAATGCATGATGGGAGCCATGGATGAGTTCTGATTGGCTACAACATGCTTTTTTTGATGGTCACCGTTGCTGTGATTCTCACGCTGATTCTTCATGTCTGTGTTTTATTTAATCCAATTTTTTTTTTTTTTTTTGAGCAAAACATCTGTCTGATTACAGATATTATGTTGTTCACAGGGTTGATGTAATCAGTAAAGAAAACTCATACAGAAAAAAAGAAAAGTCATACAGGTCACTACATGAAGACTACGCCAAAACATAATCAAGGACACCTGATCACATTTCCTCTGGTTTGTCTGGCTATTTTAACTCAGTCACAGCAGCCAAACAAAACCTAATATTAAAAATGTAAAGGATCAGGAGCCCAACTAATGCAAACACTGACCACTATAATGGTTGCTTAAAAATTGTGATTTTCTTCTTTGGCGATTCTGCTTGTTAACATCAGGTGTCTTCAATAATGATCAATCATCACTTAATCACTAATTATCTCATTAACTTGAACTCTGCTTCAGTGTTAATTTGACACTCTTCAGTGTTACTTTTAACACTCTTGAGTGTGGAGCCAAATAAGCTCCCAGGAGAGTTAATTTAACTCTGGGCTTTTTGCTGTGTATAATATTTCAATTCATTTGCCACAGCTGCTTCACTTTACTACAGTAATATGCCTGACTTGGGATAATACTAAAAAAACATCATCACCAACAAATCTTAATTAATAAATATTAATATTAATAATTAATTAATAAAACACTAAAACGTAAGAGCACATTGACATATACACTCACATTATCTCCACAAATATCAATGAAATCAAAACTGAATCATTGTGCGAGGACATGCAAGTGAGATAGCACCTAAAATACAATACTTGCATTACTAAAATATAGAAAAGAACAGAAATGAAACCGATTCTCTCTCATCAACAAAACTTTAACAAAGATCAAAGGGAGCCTTGTAAATCACATCAGGACTGTCTTGTAAACAAGTGAGACATGCACGAATCAAGCTTAGTTTCATGAACTGACGCAATAAGTATAATCTACTGCAGTGGTTCCCAACTGGGGGTCGCTCATGATTTTCGAGGGGTCACCGCAAGCACACTCCTTTTTTTTATTAATTAATTATTTTTTTTATAACAGCACGATAAATAGTCCAATTCTAAATATTAAAAAAATAATAATTCATATATAAAAAGAGAAGAAACTTCCCTAATGTTGAGAATTTTTTGCAGCGTATCACAAGAGTGGGAACATACAGACGTAACTTTAAAAAAAAAAAAAGATGTAAGAACAGAGAAAATATGGCAAAGTGACAAAGAAGAAAAAAATGAATGCGCTAAAAAGAAAACAAGAACTTATTTGGACAGTTGTCTTGAATTCAGCTTCATTGAAGCAATGGACAACACTGTAAAAAATTTAAACGTAAAAAAACAGTGAAATGCATGGCAGCACAGGATGCCAAACACTTACCATTACTGGAAATAATGGTTAAAGACCATTTTTTTAAAAAATGGTCAATAACTGGCAGAAGCAGCTTCCAAAAAAAAAAAAAAAAAAAAAGTAAAATTAAAGTCAAATATCCTAAATTTTCTTAAATGTTTTTTTTTTTTTTTTTTTATTGTTACTTTACAGGTATTGTTTGGATTATCATCATGAAACATTCTGTGTGAAATTAAAGTTTTTTTTTGCAGTTAACCACTAACTAGCAATAGCACACACACAAAAATTAACTACTTCGACTATCACTGCATCAACAACTCCACAGTTACAGCCTTTAAATAAAATAACATACAGCATAACATTAACCTTTGATTGCCTTCTCCTGGACTAAATCTCACGCTCTACTCTTCAGCACAATGGTGACCCACAAAACTCAGACAACACAAACCCTTTAAATCGCAAAAGAACATGAAACACTAACAGATCTGTCTAGATCACAGCATCTTCACTTAATACAAAAAGGTCTGACTTTGTTTCTTTCATGTTGATGTTTAATTGAAATTAATAAAGTTTAAAGTCACCGTTGTGGAGATAAGCATTTGCTTTAGTTGGGCTCTTGACCCTTGATATTCTTAATAGCTTTTGTTTATTTTTTTTTCTTCCTTGTTTGCTGTAACGGTGTGTTTCTAAAGCACGTTTATTGTGGAAAAATCAGCAAGAAATATCATGATCAAACAGTCAGATGCGCTATGGATGATCTTATCATCATATAGTGGCTTTATTCACTGACTTCAGCAGAAATCTAGTGCCTGAGCATGTTAATTTTGTTGATTGTCACCATTGTTGAGATTCATGTACTGATTCTTGATGTTTGTGTGTGATAAAATCTCCATTTAAGATGCGTAAAAACATTTGAATATATATATATATATATATATATATATATTTGATTTTCATCACATCATAAGAACTGTAAAAACATAAAACTTAAAGTTATCCTACCCAGCAATAGTTCCCTGACTACTATGTCAGGTTATTATGATGATTAAATTATCATCAATGATTAACTAGCTTTATCTGACCAGATTTTTTTTTTCTGGTTTATACTATAACAAGTGTGCTTTAGAAACACATAGTTATAGCAACCAAAGAAATATCAAAGTTATAAAGTCAAGGGTCAAGAGCCCAACAAAAGCAAATGCTTATCTCCACAATGGTGACTTCAAAGTTTATTATTTTCAATAAAACATCAACATGTAAACCTCTGTTAATTCTCAATAAGAAGTTTAGTATGAAAGAAATCAAGTCTGTCTGGTTGGTAATAAGTGAAGATGCTGAGATCTAGACAGATCTGTTAGTGTTTCATGTTCTGTTGCTGTCAGTCATGTGATATTTAAGTAATTAATTAACTAGTTAATGAGTTAATTTTACAGTGAAGGTGTTTGTAATAATTTAGGAAATGCCTGTAAATTAACAGTGTTCTTATCTTATTTATATAAAGAGATTTGACTTTAATTTTAAGGTTTTTGTTTGGCACCCTGTGCTGCCAGTCATTTGACCTTTTTTGCCTTTTGTTTTACAGTCAAGATGCTTGATCATTAAATTCAGGAAATACCTGTAAAATAACAGTGTTTGTCAGCTTATTTAAATAAGGAGATTTTACTTTACTGCCAGTCATTTGACCATTTTATCATCTAACGGATTTGTTATTGTATTAATTACAGATTTGTTTTGTAATTTTACATACATTTGTTTGTGATTTAAGACAACAGAAAACATACTGTAAAAAATACAGCAGTTTTTCTGTATAAAAAATGTGAATTACTGTAATTTGTCATTAATGCCATAATACTTAAAATAACAGCCAAGTTTTTAAGCATGAAAGCATGAAGCCCTGCAAACTATGGAGACATCAGAGCACCAAACACCCACAGACGGTTGGTAAACCCAGAGAATTTTTCCTAAGGAAAAATGTTGTTATGCCAAATAGACCCCAGAACACAAAAAGATACTTTTTGTACAATGGCTGCATCCTTTGAGTGCACTCTCCTAATTTCCCAATCAAAAAAGCCACACACCATCGGGGAAACGCTGCTCAAACCTGCATGTGTAAAAATGGCAGAAATAATGTGCAGGGCACAGGTGGCTTCAAAATTAAAAACTGTATCTCTGTCCAGTAATACAATAAAATACACAATCGACTGAATGGCAAATGGTGTTTGGATACATTTGAACAACACATTGGTTGAAAAGGTAAAGATGCATCCATTTTATATCCAACTTGACCAAACTTCTACTGTGGCAGATGAAGCAGTACCCATTGCATGTGTGCAGTACATTGAAGATGCAGGACCTACTTTTGTCACCTAATTTGACTACAACAGCACGAAGTGAAGTTATCAACCCCTGGCCAGCAAACACCTCTCTGATGAACGAAACACTCAAGATAGTTGTAAAGATCGTCAACTTTACTAAAGCCCGTCCAGTAAACAAGCAAATCTTTGTGAAGCTGTGTGAAGACGAGGCGCATCACACACTCCTTCATACCACAGTGCGCTGACTGTCAAGAGGCCAAGTGTTGGTTCATTTTATTAAACTGAAAGAAAAAATAAAGGAGTTCCTGAAACTGAACAGCCAGAAACAGTTTGACAAAATGACAGATGAATTTCTTATCAGAACATCATACCTGGTGGATATTTTCAGCCTCTATAATGAAACAAACAAGCGAATGCAGAGCGCTGATGCAAATGTGCAGGAATGCAAGGAAATTGTGCATAATTCAATTCTGTTCAAGACTGCTTTTAGCTCTTTGGTAACCATCAAAACAAAGACCCACAACAAGCTGGACGTGCACAATGAGTTTTGTCTTGCTGTCATGAAAATCATGCCTAATATCCAATCTCTAGCCCTAGATATCCAGGCCCAGAGTTTACATTAAATAACCTTTAACAATTAAATAAGGACTTAATTTAACCAGGAATACAAGATTATGCAATGGTTATAGTTGTATTCTTAAAAAACATACATCAGTTAAAATACAAGATTTTTGAATACAAAACAACAACAACAACAAAAAAACAAAATTCAATTGAATTCTCCGATTAAATGATATTCATGGTAATGATGGGGGTCATGGAGGTAAATATTTTCAGTGTTAAACTAGCGGTCTCCTGAAAAAAGGTTGGGAACCACTGATGTACTGACCACATACTTGATCCAAATACTTTTACTGATCATAATTCAATACTAAATGTTTCCCTTTTTGGGCTCATTCAGAAATTCACCTCAGTCAGCACTTTACTTAAAAAAAATTAAGAAAATTGCCTGAAAATGTACTCACTCTCAGGCCATCCAAGATGAATTTGTTCCCTCATCAGATTTGTAGAAATGTGTCACTCCATCACTGTCTCACCAATGGATCCTCTGCAGTAAATGGGTGCCGTCAGAATGAGAGTGCAAACAGCTGATAAAAACATCACAATAATTCACAAGTAATCCACACAACTCCAGTCCATCAGTTAACATCGTGAGAAGACAAAAGCTGCATGTTTGTAAGAAACAAATTAATCATTAAGACATTTTACCTAAAATCTGAGTCCATAATCTATAATAACGCTTCCTCCAGTGAAAAAGTGGTTTGGTCTGAATCGGGAGAGATATCTGGTTGGGACTAGAAGGGATACAGCTACGAGCAGATTGTCCTACCAGGACTTGCTGCACACATCAATTTGGAGTATTTTTTGTCAATATGACAAAATAATACAACTTTTAATTACTGTATTTGCATTATTGTAAGGGTAGGTGTAGACATTCATAAAACACAACCTGAGAGAAAGCAAATGTAATTTATTGTTATATGTATTGTTTCATGGTGAGATTTTGCATCACTTATGGATGTAGCTGTATCCCTTTTAGCTACAACTGAGAAATCTGCACAGATCAAGCACCGTTTACAAGCATAAACAGCTCTAAACAAACATGTGGCTGGATTTTAATGTGAGACAACAGAAGATGGACTTTTGCACTGGAGGAAGTGTTATCATTGAATATGGACTCATGGAGCCAAAACATTACAAAACAAATGGACTCATCCTGTGCCCTTCTCATACTAACCTGGAAAAGACATTACAAAACAAACATGATGTATGTTTTTCCTGAAGGGTGTGATGTTTGATTTCACTTCTTCATATTTACCATATAAAATGTTGGTGTCTTCCTTTAATAAATGCCTTTGAGTGAATTACACCTTTTTGTGTAATTCAATGGTCCAGGATTGACTCTGTGTTTTTTTATTCATTTGTAGTGCTTTACAAATCATTTGAAGTGAGTGTTTTTTATTCATTTGAATTTGGAGTTTTTAGGCAGGCTAATTAGGCCAATTAGAAACAACAAACTATCATTGTCCCTTTTTTTATTATACAGTCATGTTGTTAAAATTCAATAAAACTGAATCTACATGGGAAAGCTGACCGGAACTCAGTTAAATTAAATGTATTAGGCACTGGTTGGTGAGGAGTGGGACAGTGAGCTGTGAATAGCGATAACAGTTTTCCGTGCTGTGTGAAGCTAATGTTGTTCAAAGTAAGAACGAAGTGTACACAGTGTTTAGCGATTGTAAATATTTTCTTTTTTCCAGATAATGACCTACAAGCATACTGTGCACAACAGTTAGTTTACCCAAAAATGATCATTATATCATCATTTACTTACTTGTCATTACAAACCTCAACCACTTTCTTCCGTGGAAAACAGCAGAAAATGTTTTGAATAATGATGGTAACCAAAGCATTTTGGAGACTGATTCTTGAATTTCTTTTCAGGTGTGACAGACAATCTTACTTTCATTATTACTTTTTGAGAATCGCTCACTCTTGCTTTCAGCAGGACAGACTTAAC